>NC_051181.1:61741340-61895180 GCF_013339695.2 Rhipicephalus sanguineus
TACAAGGTCTGCGACTTACACCCATACATTACCACAGGAAAGACCAGGGAATTTACCAGACGAATTCTGGTTCTGAGGATGACATCTTTGCCTTTCATAATCTCTAAATGTCCCTTCCATTGAATTCTTCCCTAATACCATTATTTGCTGCATTTTCTTTTGTAGTGTTCTACAACACCTATTACTTTGTTATTTATCGGATCGTTCTGACCTTCACCTGTTCTCATAACATTACTCTTCTTTTTGTGTTTAGAAAATCACAGCCTTCTCCTTCTACCTTCAAAATGAGAGTCTTCAAGTCTTGTATGCTATCTGCTACTAACGTAATGTCGTCCACATATCGTAAGTCCCCCTTCCAATGTTCACTCCCATATCCCGGTTATCCATGTCACAGTATCGGATTACACATTCCGTTCACAAGTTAAATAAGTATGGTGAAGGAATGCAACCTTGCCCCAAATCTTTCTCAACCTAAAACCAACCTGTTGCCAACATATGCACTTCTTGTGCTGTGCATAGTTTCCTTAGCAGAATTACTATAGGAAGTTCGGGAAGACCAATTTTTGTAATATATGTCCAGAGCTTGAGTAGGCTTTTCCTGACCCTTACATGTTTCCACCAACCATTTCATATTTGATATGTGGTATCTCATACTGCACCCCTTTCTGAAACCTGCTTGCTATACTGGAATTTCTATCTTTGCATGCAATGTCCAAGACTCTTTTGCAGTACTCTGAGTTGTAGTACACTGATATGAGTCAATAAGGTGATGGTTCGACTGTTTGAGAAGGCGCTACGTACAACCGACTGGTGGGCTAGTTGTTATGGCATATCTTATGTTTCAGGGCAAACGAAGACACGAGGACACAGCACTGTGTTTTCGTGTCTTCTTTTGCGTCCTCGTGTTTTCTTACGCTAAAACATAAAATATGCGTTACATACACAGAGGTTGTTGGCAGAAAAAAAGTTCATCATGTCGTGACTGCCTCATTAATATGTTGACACCCAATCTAAATTTTACACGCAGCCAACAAAGAATGTATAAAAAAGCACAGGGGTCATTTAATTGACTGTTATGAAATTAATGAAATAATAATAATATCTGGGGTTTAACATTCCAAAACCACGACATGATTATGAGAGACGCTGCAGTGGAGGGCTCCGGAAACTTCGACCACCTGGGGTTCTTTAACGTGCACCTAAATCTAAGTACACGGGCCTCAAACATTTTCGCCTCCATAGAAAATGCAGCCACCGCAGCCGGGACTCAATCCCGCAACATTCAGGAAATTAATGAAAGAACAGTAATGGATTGTGAAGCCCACTTTCTGTTAGAGACACGTCTGTTTGTTAAGTTAGAAAACTTCATAACCAGTATTCGGGAACACTTGACCCTGCGTCTTCCGGTGCAGTAGACTCTCGGCGCTCAACTTATGGCATTTCAAGCTGTTAGCTTTCTTTTATACAGCTAGTTTTACAATTATTTATTCACAGTTGTGTGTCAATAAAGTGTATAAAATAAACCTTCACTCAAAAGACAAAACACACTATAATAAGTGCGGTATACACACACTTCCAGAAATATTGCATGAAGGAGCTGGCCTCATTGCTCACTCTGGACAGCTCCAGGGCCTTTATTGTTTTGTAGATATGGCCGCTGTTATGCACGTTTGACTTCGACCTACCTATACATACATGCACACAAATACATCATTCTCAAATGTTCACTGTCTACCATCGAGCGGGCAGCACTGGGGAATTACAACCACGAGTAAGCACGGTAACTTTGAACTCTCTACACCTTAACATTACGTCCTCTAACGGTCGGTAGGCATGGAGTTCGATTTTCGACGCACGCTCCATTGTGCTTTGTGACAGCTATCTTATTCATTCGTCGTGCAGCGATCTAAATCACACAGTACAAAAGCGATCGACTCCAACGAGGGCAGCAACTGTCGCACGGCTCAATCAGACATGTTGCATTGACTTCCGTGTACTACGGCGGGGGCGTAGCTACATATTTTTTTTTTTATTTCGAGGGGTGTCCTACACCGCCTCGTGCACGTTCGCGCGTGTATTTGTACAAAGTGCAAGTGTAAACACTTTGCGGCGAACTCGAACAACCTTGTTTTGACACCGTCCGTAGCTACGCGTCAGTCAAATAACGAAACCGGTTAGATAAGCCGGTGAAATGAATACGACGAGCGATACGGTAACACAACGCCGTCATCGACAGCGCAAGTAATGCGTCCACTTAATCATTACACGGATCGAACTAAGGACCCGCACATACGCTTAATCGCGGGGGCCGAAACTGTTGCTTCCCTGAAATCACGCCACCCGAAACACGTCGTGTGCGGTCAGTCGTCTCGAAATGGTCTCCAATACACAGCCTTTGTTGGACTTACCCTGATAGCAGCGTTAACGGATCAGTCGAGTGGCAACGCAGCGGAAACAAAATAAAAAGTTCCCGCCTTTTAACGAGGACGCAGGAGAACGCGGACTTCGACGTTTCGCCGACGTCGCGAAACCACGCGAAACTACTGATGGCGATGTAGATAGCACTGGCTAGGCACGACTCTGACGAGTCAGCTCACGTAGCAGCTGTCGTTTCAACAAAGTTCCAAAGACAAAGTGTAGCGGGCGGTCCAATGTTTTATCGCGCCCGTCAACGTTCATCATACGATGAGTTCACCGAAGCACGTGAACGAAGTTCGAAGGAATTTGTCGCTTTTTTGCCCTTCGAAACTGAGGCGAACGGTTCGCAACGCTAACATCTACACGCGGGTTCTTCTTCTGTTTTTTTTTTCCTTCATATTTTTTGCCGTTTCTCCTCTCATTTATTACATGACTGGCGTAAAGCGTAAAGTTTGCCACTCGCTGTAGGCGCAGTTGCTGCAGCTTGCGAGGGTCGTCGTCGTAGTAGCGCCGATAGCATCGTACAATTTCTTTTTTTTTTTCCGGGAACCGCAGCGTTCGTTTTCCCGCCGCCCGCTGTGTGATTGCAGCGAGGCGTCTACGTATACAAGAACTGACCAGTGAAAAAACCCGCACTACCTTGAGTGGAAACAAAACAAATCTGGCTCGCAGCCAGTTGCATCGGTCTCCGTTGGCGTTTGTTTACCGCAGGAACTCAGTGTCCGCTTGTCGTCTCGTAGAACTGTGCGTCGTTTTAGAGCAACATGACATCGATCTGGAAATCGGTGTGGTCTTCACCCATGGGACTGCTGGGTCGTCTTCGGCATAAAAGTGAGTCGCGACATCGTTCCTGCCTTGTTGAACCTGCCGCGAGCGTCTCTCGAAACAGCATGCTTCCTACGCGCACTTCCTTTCCTCAGAGCGAGCCGGAAAACCGGCAACTCTGTTCTTTTTTATACGGAGAAAACTCCGCACGTTTCCGCCGCGTGTTTCCCTTCGTCGAAAACCTCCGCCTTTAATTCGATTGAATGGGCGGGACCCTGTTGTCACTTGCGCCGAAAAGAAGCTCGTTCCATTTGTATGTGTCGATCGAGCCTGAGCGATCAGTCAACGATCGTTTTATCGTGAAAACAGAGGGTAAAACAAAACAAAGAAAACGCTATCTTTTGCGTTTGCGGTAAACCGCAGTCAACCGCGCGGCGCAGGTGCAGCGACCGGTGCTCCTCTAGCGCGTGACTAATCTTCGGTTGCGCTTTGCAAACCGCCGTGGCGCACTGCGGGTGTCACGCGAGCATTTATGCAAATACATCGCCCTATTGTCGTTGCAGTTTCCGCTGCCAGGAATAGCGTTTTCGTGGAGCGGTCTCTCCCGTCTCGCATTCCTTCGTGGGGCGTGACAGCGCAACATGCGCGTGCAAATTGCGTCATGCTCGCCTGTTCATTCCGTCTCCTAGTACACGGTTAATTTGTGCGTTTTCGATGAGCGGAGATCACAAACCATTGGATTTGCGCTCCTAGGAAATGAAGAACAAAAAAAAAAAAATTCTGCGGTTAATGTCGCGCTAGTGTAGTTCTAAATCCTGCGCTAATGTCGTCCTTGTGTAGGCTCTAAGTTCTAAATTCTGCGCTTAGTGCAGCTCCACTACCATGAAACCTGAGGAAGTGCGTAGCACGGGCAACCCAGTGCTTGCCACCGTCTTGACAATGAATAGATCAAGAAAAGTAAGTTCTACAAGTCAGCGCGGCAGCAGCCGCGCTTGCGCCCGCTGAGAACGCGACGTTTGTCGCAGGCACCCCGCCGTCAAAGGCCCCTTTGAAGAGCTGTTTTGTATCCACTGTGTCTTGTGTGTGTCGCGTCGTGTGTACGAGGCGCGCGTTGCCTCGCGAACGGGACGAGGTCACCGTTAGCCCGCACAGCTTAGGAGACCGTCCAAGCGCGCGGGGGACGAAGCGAAAAAAGAAACTAAATTTCGCTAAGGCCGTCGGTGAGGAACTGGCTGCAGTAGTACACAGTGACGCAACGCTGCAAGGGAGGCTGGTTGCGCAGCAGCCGCGAGCGGGTTCCTCAATGTACGGGCCGCACGCGAAAAAGAGCTTAGTGGACGCGCTTCTAGGACGCACCATCTCGCGAAGGACGGCTGCGCAACGAGCCAGCCCAAAAATTCCGAAACACGACGAAAAATAAAGGCCAAAATATGAGCGCCCTGCGAAGCGGGGAAAGTTGGCAGAGGGGCCTGTATAATATCTGGTTGGGTGCCATATACATATTATACGATCGAGTGTCTGCATCGGTACGACGGGATGCGTGTAGAGGTACTACTGGCAAATATGGGTGTTTGAGCTGCTTCTGATGACGACATCTTGCTAACCCGTTTGCGGTCGTGACTGTACGTCGGGAACACCTGTGAAACATTCCCGTCTTTGGATGTCAACACGTACGCGTACATTTGTAGGACACCACAGTAGCGATATGTGTCCTTCTTAGTCTTTTCACTTGGAAGACTGATTTGATCGTACTAAAAGTACAGTTAATCGAGAAACATTTCACAGTGTACTAGTTTTTTACGTGCCATATCATACACAGTCTTCCACAGTGACGCAGTTGTGTGCCATGTCAAAAATACATTCGCAACTTGTATCTAGCTAGATCACAAAATTGTGCACATAGCACTGTCTGATTTATTAGTAAATGGGTTCAGCATCCAAAGAAATACGGCATACAGCAGTTGTGACAGTGGAGGACACTGGTTTAATTTAATGTTGCCCCGAAAGTACAGCATGCGAGTCTTTTTTTCGTGCTTGGAACGTGATGGCCAGAACGGTTCCACATACCGGGCTCAGAGCTGTGGCAAGAAACTCAGTAATGAAGAAATGCAGACAATATAAGGAATTCCGCTAATTGGGGCATGTGCATTTGTGTACATCATTTGTCCTCTGTGTACAGCATACCTGTCATATTGCACAGTGGAGCAGTGCACAATACCAACATCTGCGAGCAAAGTCAACGTGACAGCTTCCGTTTCTTGTTGGTTGGCAAGCGTAGTTTTTGTTGGCAGCAGCCTGAAAAGTTTCTTTGACCTTTTGCTGCATTGCTTATCTCGTATGTCAACGCAACTTCCAGGCACGGCTCTGCATTATACTTCCACATAGGGGAGGGTCTGTCCTTAATGCGAGCAACACTTGCAAGGAACTTTGAAATTCTTTATTTTTCTGTTATTTATGTTGCGAATGTCTGCTTCTCAAATTGTTTTTAGAGGTTTTGTATAAAGACGGTCGGTCGGACGCTTGGGTTTCTTTCGGCATTAGGGATTGTGCATAAATGCGTTGAACTTCAGAAATTTGCTGGGGACAGTA
Source organism: Rhipicephalus sanguineus (assembly GCF_013339695.2). Classification (NCBI taxonomy): domain Eukaryota; kingdom Metazoa; phylum Arthropoda; class Arachnida; order Ixodida; family Ixodidae; genus Rhipicephalus; species Rhipicephalus sanguineus. Next base: position 61,747,113 of record NC_051181.1, read on the forward strand.
GGAAGGACGTGTTTTGTTTGCAGTCTAAACAGACAGCCTGTGTTGTTTTCAATTTGCTTTAGTTTAATTTCATTCTACCCCAAAAGCATGTGGTTCAGAGGGACTGTTTCGTATTAAGACGATTATCCAGATGCTTGGTTTCTTTCGGCGTTTGGGAAAGTGCAAAGATACACTGATCTTCACAAATTTAGAAGGAGGTGGTAGGAGGGGCTTATTTTTCATTGCAGTCTAATCGAACTACCTGCATTGTTGTTAATTTGCTTTAGCTTGATTTCATTGTACCCTAAAGGCATCTGCTCTAGAGGGACTGCATATAAGAAAGTTATAAAGCATAAAATGAACAACAATTAAAACAGCTTCTCTTGTTAGGGTGATCAACCTGTCCTATAACAACATGGAAGGGGAAGTGTATTGTGCCTGACGCTGAGCGGCCATGGTGAGGCTTTGCCACAAAGTGACCTCGTTTACAGTTTCAGCTTTTGCCTTCATAAAGAAAAAAAAACACACACACACGTCTGATGGAAATCGATTTTAAGAGGACGAGAAAAGGCAGATGCCGACTATGATCTTTCATATAGTGTTGTAGGCTTAAACCCAGAGGTATTATTGAGCACCGACTTTGCCATGCTACATATGGTATGAACCTCCAACTCCCCCTACAAAATTTTTTTTTTGTGAGCACAATGCCACAGTGTACAGTACTGGTGTACATTGCAGTGAATGTTTTTCAGGTGTACTGATCTTGTTTCGTGAGCATGTACAGTCACGCTCAATATGACTTGCAATACGGGAGCACATGTGGCCTCATGAGTTCAAAGATTATGCATGGCTTCAACTTGTTCTCATTTCAGCAACTACAGGATATCTTCTTATTTGGGATGATCTCTAAGTGGCAGAACAGCGTTTAGTTATGGTAATAAGGGCCAGCAGAAGCTCCAATGCTGCAAGTCATATTGAGTGTGACTGTGCTAAGTTGGCCCTTGTATTCGCTTATTCTGCGTGTGCGTGCACTGTCCAGAGCTGTCTGAGGAATGGGTGAACATCCAGCAGCCTGTGGTAGAGGGCATCACCTTCTATGCCAAGTACCTGGGCAGCACCTTGGTCGAGGAGCCCAGCGGGGATAAGGCTACCGCAGATGCTATCAAGGCCATCATTGCCATGGTGAGCAGTTCAGTGCCTTTTCTCAACCAATTCGGTGCACTGCCATGCTTTCCTTACCATTTGCCTTTGTGCGAGGCTTGCGTTACATTGACTATGAAAGTCTGTTAGTTACACCATGCACAGGCTGTTTCATGCTGAGGGGAAAACTTGGAGCGCATTGCAATGTGCTCAGAGTTTGTACTAAAAGCCTGCCATGAAATCAAAGGGACTTGTATAATGGGAGAACATCTGGGGATGACTCACATTCTTTGGCACATTGTTTTCATTGAATGGCTCGGGCGGGTCCTGTAAGCGTGTTTCATGAAACACAGGCCAAGCCGAGGTCGACGTAGTTGAGCTGCAGTGCGAGAGATGGCACCAGTATTCCACGAGTGTGAGAGACCCCACAAAGCAAGACTAAAAATTAAATTTAGACACCAGCCATTACTTTTATTGTATGCATATGTATATATATATATATTTCATTTTCTTCTGTCCTCCTCCTTCTTTCGGCATTTCTTGCCTCTAATCTCCACCTTCCTTGCAGAGTGGCATGTAGGTGAATCCTACACTGTCAAACCTCTCTGTGTTCATATAGAGAGTCCCTTCCTCTTGCGCAGGCTTGTACAAAGGTGATAGAGAATAAGATGGCTCAGGATATAGAGAAAGGAAATGACTTGACCGAAATTCCACTACTGGCATTGCCCTCTTCTGCCTGATTTCCAACTTTGTTCTAGAATGTGGGGTTCAGGAAATCGGCAGCACATGCACGAGCAGCACATCTGGTAGGACACCAATGTGTCATTACCTTTTCAGCTGCCAGATGATATTATGCAGTGAGCTCCAATTTAATCGTGTCCTGTTTGATGTTATACCAGCGTCACACGGTGCACTGCTGATCACAGTCGAGTCCAATCAAGATCAAATTTCTCAACAGTGATTGGCTCCCTTCTGCAGCTTGCATAAGAGAGCCAACCGCAATGGTGAAATTCGATCGGGATCAGGCACGATCATGATCAAGAGTGGCCGTGTGACACCGGTATTAGTGTGATTGCTCTTCGTATCGGAATGTTTCTTCCTTAACCGTGCACTGCATTCCTGATAGGACATGGTTCATTCTAATTACTGTATAGTATACTGAGTGACTGCTCACTCCTGAACAGGTCCTGGAGACTTTATCTACTAATGTCGTGCTACAACTGAACTATGCACATTACAGGTGCCTTTCATTGGTTATGGGTGGAATGCTGTTGTTTACAGGGCATTCTTTTCCCAAATTCACTACTGCATTCTGTGTTTGCCCACAAGCTCACGGACTTTAAGGGGCCCTGCAACACTTCAGCACGGTCAGAAAACACTGCCAATCGGTAGTTGAGGCTCCTGAGAACACGCGAGACGGGACATTACAGCGCTGCCCGAGGCCTGGAATTTAAAATTAATTCTCAAAGTCAGCTAGAAGTCGTTCCCTCTTCTCTCGACAAATGACTCCATAAACCCAAATGACCGCACCATAAACCCAAAGTTCACGGTCATTGGCTGATTTGAGCATTGTGAGCTGCATAGTTTCTGTGGCCGCCGCTGGATGCCGCCACAAGCCCTCGCGCACGCTCGCAATCACACGGAAAGTAAGCCATGCGTTATTAAAAAAAAAAAGCAAAAAAAGTGCTCGAGGTCAGGAAGCACGCTGACGAAGGGACACATCTTTTCGCCCCCTTTGTCAACCCCCTCCCTGCATAGCTTTCAGCGTGTTTGCTAGCACGAAAGGAGAGAGAACGCACTTGAAGTGTGAGACAAATCACTGTAATTTCGCTCGTACTTGACAGATCCTAAAAAATTTTCTGGCAGTGGATTCGTGAGACAATAAGCTGTTTTAATGAATCCATTCAACGATCACTTGGAAAAAAATGTTGCAGGGCCTCTTCAATGAAAAAGATTCACAATTTCAGTACTGTAACGATACCACAGTGCTGGAGCCGTATCCTTCTGGTATGAAAAACAAATGTTAAGCAAAGCTTGTCATCTTAATTTCAGTAAAGTGGCTTCTCTTTCAATAGGGACATTGACTGTGTACAGCCTATCTTCTGTGACGTAGTTGGCAAGTATCCGCAGGAAACGCTTTGTGGTCACTTGTGGCAGTCATTCTTTTTTGCGTGGCAAATTTTGCTTGTACTCCAAGTCCACATTGTCTGCTCACATTGTTTGGCAGTCGTATTGGACAGACAGCACCAGATTTTCATCCACCCCAAGGTGAGAAGGCGAAGGTAAGGGGTGACTTAGCATGTAATGATACCGCCAGTCACATTATCGTGATCACTGTAAAGTTTTATGCAGTTTTATGACTGCATCAGTTTATTATTACATTCTTTTCCTGTTCCCCTTCTTCTAGGACCGCTAGCGATGTGGCTCAGCACAATCATGAAAGGTGCAAGTGCGCATAAATTAAGGGGACACTGTGTTGTTTGTGCATGTGCAGGCCAAGGCTAGTGGCAAGAAGCTGCCCAAGGTGGCCATCACAGTGTCGCCCAAAGGCATCTCCACCCGCGACCTAGCCACGGGGGAGTTGCAACTGGACGTCTCCATCTACAGGTCAGTGCAGGAAACTCGCCCCTTACTCCTTGACAGCGACATAATGCCCGTGTTGTGTTGGGATGGCTAAGAAGGCAGGCCTGCATGGCTGCACACAGAGTTCGACCACAGGAACATACACGGAGACAGTTGGCGGAGAAGAGTGCACGCCTGTTTTATCCTACTTTGTTTTGTAGAATGGTCGGCCAATAAGAGTTCTAGCAGGCGATGGCATGCCATAATGCGCAACACTTGTATGTGTGTGAAGTGTGTTGCATCATTTTCACATCTCCAAAAATCTGTGTTGGTATTCTCTACGCAGCTACATGATCTGCTACATGAATGGGTTCTCCAAGTCTTTTTTTTAATAACTTGCCACACACTGCGTTTATTCAGAAGACCAACGTCAATTACATGTCACTTGAGCAACTACTGCACAGAACTGTTATCATTCTCTCAGCAATGTTTAGGTTAGGTAAGCTCGATATCTACTGCAGGGAGTGTTTTGATGATATGTGACAGGTGAGGCCATTGCTTACATATATTGCAAGGTTAGGCCTTCTTCTCTCCTTTTGATGTGATAGCCCTTAAGGAGACATTAGATATTGCTGAAGTGTGGCTGCAGCTGTGCTTCGTAGCCAACAGTCTCCCATAGGTGTGAGAATACGTTTAGTTTGCAACGGTTTTAAGATCAACAAGGAGAAATCGGAAGTACTACTATAAGACAGGCCTACGTAATGGGCCGTTGCTCAAAGCATCACTGTTTTTTTAGGAGGCTGGCTGTTCAGCTGGCAGCTGGGATTGTGCAGTACTTGTGTGCAGTTATAGCAAACGTAGCTATTCCGATTGGATGATTGCAAATTCTCATGTGTAGGCAACGTTAAGCAGCAAATGCTGGCTAATGGTTTTCGGGACTCGCACATTGCCGGGCATAGATTACTTATCGTGTTGCACAGATTGTTCGTTGGATGTTATAACCAAGGGTTTTCTTTGCATTCGGAAAGCATATTCCTTGTAGACTCACATTTTAAGCGTTGTCTCGGTGGTGTCAGGCGAAGCCACGGAGCAAGAATTCTTGAGGAGGCAAAACGGCGCTCGCTTGGGCATCCTAATAAAGTCACGAAATCGGGCACAGCGCTCACATGCCCTCTGTCGTGAGAGTCCGCTAGCAGAGAAGGAAAAATGCGCGTCCCTCTCACCGCGCTCTCCGACGAAGCTCATCGGTTCAAGGCCATTGGTCGCCGTTCGCGCTTCACGCCTGAATGGATGTGTTTTGTGTGTCCTCGCCGGCTCCATATTTTAACGTGATAGCGTTAAAGAGCCCATTTCGCAGAAATACCGGTGTCGGTGTCCGTGTCGGTGAGGCTAGCAACTGAGAAGGCGATGCGCACGGGGCCCGATTACGCTGTCGCGTTCTGCTCTTAAAGGCGAAGCTCAAGCGCACTCCAAGTTTTTTCGGTAAATTAACGAGAAAAATGGCGTCACATACAGGAAAATTACCAGCGTGATATATTTTGTACAACGTGAAATCTATAATTTTTGATAACGTCAACTCAATGAGTTAGGTATAATTTATTTCAACAAATGATGGGACTTATCCTATATAATATGCCATCAATTCAGATTTAGGTTGTTGCGGCGGCCGCATTTAGATAGAAGCGAAATGCTAAAGGCCCGTGTGCTTACATTTAGGTGCACGTTACAAAACCTCAGGTGGTTGAAATTTCACATTGTCTTTTTTTGAGAACAGCAGACAAGTATCTGGGACAGCGCGCGGAAAGATTGAAGGCCACCAAGTTCGCCACCAAGTTCGCCATAATAGCGCTGCCTGTCTATGTCACTATCCGAGAAGTGCTTCTCGCAAACGTAGTCACGAGGCGTCAGCTCTCGGTCTTTTCTTGGTATGGCGTGAGCCCACGATTCCAACCTCACTGGGTCACTAGGAACTTTGAAGGTCCTTGCAGGAGGCGTACCCACTGCTGCAGTTTGGCACGACACATTTTCGCCCCACGCTGAAGAAGCACTGGTCGAAATCTGCAAAGCACTCTCCTTTGTCACGGCGTGAAAAGCGCATGCAAACATCGAGCAGTCGGCGCCGCCTGCGCAATGCGCGGAAGCCACTGAGAGCGCTAAAGAGAAAGAAACCAGTGAATTGCGAAGGGAACTTTCCCTCCCAAGGCCACCTACACATGGGCGCGCACAACATGCGAGCGAGGGGCGCGTGCATGCGGCAGCAGACGTCGTCTGCTCAGGGGCCACTACTAGCAGTTCGTTCAAGCGCTTGTACGGCCTATAATTCTGGCAGTGTCGATTAGGAACTGCAACTAAAATATCTGCCATATCTACCGATTGATGTTACAGACAGAAATCTATTGGTAACCAAACGAGCTTTGAAAAGATTTTTGAGGCATTACATAAACTCAAGCAAGTGTAGTGAGCCATTTCAAGCTTCCGTTTGGCTTTCGCAAGCCTTGCTATGTGAATTGTTTCTGTGACAAAAAATATTGCGGTATTATTATTATTTATATGATTATTAAGATGTTTAATGAGATCAGATAATTATGGCGTTAAGCGAAATTTCCAGTTGCTTTCTCACAAAGGAACAGTTTTCCAACAGCCGCGACATACTGATGGAAGATAACAATCATGTGTTCTCAAAATGTCGTGGCTGCTAATTAGAAATATTAAGTGTGGAGGAAATGGACAAATGTACACTGGATGATGTGCACAAGGCTGGCAGTGGTGGTGGACTTCACGCAATGCCGTGAGAGGAATACTATTAGTGTCGTGTTCCAAATCTCTTCCTTTAAGAAAAGGATGCAAAGTTCTTGTCATGGTCATGTTGCTGCCATGTTTAATTTAGTGATTCGATGCTGAAAGTTGGGCTAATTTGTACTGCGTTAGGAATATTATGAGGGTGAAGGATTCTTTTTTGCTGGGAGTCCTTGTAATATTCCCAATGAATATAGCCAACCATCCTCTCTGCTGCTCACATCTGCAGCTGCCAATGCCCTGGTGTAGCGCTTCAGCGCTGGTAAGCCTCTGCTGTTCGCACTGTGCAGTTAAACCTTGGTGTAACGGTAAAATCTGCAATTTACTTTTGTTATATGAAAACATTGTTGCGTTGAAATTTGACCTTTTATGCAGAACAAGGGGAATTTTTTCGAGGGGCTCTTTTCGTTGTCAGGCACAACCGAATGAATTCGACGGACAATTAGGCGAAGGAAGGCATAGGGGACATTAATTGTTGTCTTTAACTGTAGTTTAATTTTTAAATTGTTTCGTGCACTTTACCATAATTTGCCGTAATTTGTTTCCATTTACAGCATAATCACTACACTACAGTTAAAAACAACAATCAATGCCCCCTATGCATTTCTTGGCCTAATTGTCCATTGAATTCATTCGGTTGTGCCATAATTGTTGAGTGATTCTTTTTTTACGCTGGTAATGGCGTCCGCAAAAATGTTCGAATAATAGAGCATTACAAAAAAAAAGTAGGAGTAATTTCAGTAATGTAAAAACAATATTTTGTTGAAACTGATAAGCAGCAACCACAACTTGATGCTGCAGCTTTGCGCATTGCATAAAGCCGGAAGGGACGCAGGTTCAGCGACTGTGGGCGCCGCAAAGGTAGAGTGACCTACATGGCTTGTTCGTGCTGCCAGGAACTGGACGATTTTGAAACGGAAAAAGACACACACAGGGTGAAGTGCGCTTCACCCTGTGCGTGTCTTTTTCCGTTTCAAAATCGTCCAGTTCCGGGCAGCGCGAACAAGCCATGTATTCACACGAAATAGCCCCCACAGCAGCTTTACTTAGAGTGACCTGGCAAAGCGCTGAAATCTTTTCTGTAAAGCTTTTCGGAAATCTTTTCTGTGCAATGTGTGAAGTGTGTGCTTCACATCCCGTGCATTCTGGGACGCCGTGCAGGATCTCGTTCTGCTCGGCCGATGCCAGCTTCGACCGAGTCGTGGCCTTCATTGGGACGCACAGCAACGAGGTGATGGAATGTCACGCGTTCCTCTGTGCCAAGCGAAGAGTCGCCCAGGCGGCCGCTCTCACCATCTCACAGGCCTTTCAGGTGGGTGCTCTATCGCGAATGAAAGAATGTCTTCGCGCATGTGTGCTAATCTTAGAACCTCTTAAATTGGAGGCTCTCGGGTCGTACAGAGGAGTTCTCAGTCCTTTCGGAACTGTTGTGGGTCTGTTTCGCCATAGTTTCCTAAAATTAACTAGAGGGGACTCTGGTGCTGCGATCGTTCAGCTACCATGGGAATGATGGGTAGTACACAAATTTGCCTAGTCTTCGTGCTTGCGGCTTCAAACGTACTTGTGGCTTTGTTTATTGCTGTGTTTTGGCGTTCATTTCGGATAAAAAAAATAGACCGTTGTCAACTTCGTGACCAGGTGAGCCTAAAAAAGTTAAAGTGGTCAAGTGGAACAGCTGACTTTTGCTGAACTTCGTTTTGCGTCAAAGCGGATGTAGGCGACGCGCAGCCAAACGGAGCCGAAAGAATGAAGACAAATTTATGTACTACCCATCATTCCCATGTTGGCTGAAGCGTCACGCATTGCAGCTCCCATAGACACTAGCGCCAGAGTTCCCTCTAGTAAGTATTGCAGGAAACTCATGTGTTTTGCCACTGCGTAAAGCAGGGGTCTCAAACACGCGGCCCAGCCTGCGCGTGACTGTCTTCATCCTACATATTTCTTTTTAAAGGGAGACGCAGGTCTTCTTTTTTATTTCTTTTACTATTTGGGTGAACTGAATGAAATTTAACAAACTTGTTCAATTTTTTCTGCACATTCCAAATCTTTTTGGTAGCTGGATTAGAACAAAAGATGTGCAATTTCTAAAAGCATATTTCTTACGGGGATGTCAAACACAAAAACAGAGTATGTCGCAAGACTGCCAGACAGCTGGTCTAGCCGGTGATGCTAATCTGGTTGTTTTCCACGAGCTTTGAATGCAAAATAAATAGACAAAAATATTAGTGAAATTTTTTTTTGCTGCATGCTATTTCTGATTATCGAGAATTATAATTTGGAGAACAACATTACACGAAAATAAATAGCATCACTGGTTGGACCACCTTCCTGGCAATCTTGCCACATACTTTGTTTCTGTGTTTGACAAAGCAAAGTTGCCAAAAATCCTCGTAAGAAATGTGCCTAAATATGTGTTAGAAATTGCATATCTTTTGTTCTAAAGCAGCTATTAAAAATCTACTTATAGAGATTTTGAATCTGCGGAAAAAACTGAATAAGTGTACTGTTCAATTTCATGCTTTTCACCCAATTTAAAAAAAAAAACATTTTTAAGAGCCACGTCTCCCCTGAATAAACATGTTCACGAGCTACACAGACGTGACTGGTTCCAAGCATTCTTTTTTCGTGAGGTGCCTCCATGCCGTTGCAGTCACCATGTGTTAAAACGTAACGATGGAGCAAAAACTATTATTTCAAGATCAGCGTCCAGATTTGGAGATTTCAATCATTCTAGAGAACAGTATTGATGTGGTTCTCGAAACCTGACGTCAAATACCCTTCAGAAATGGCCCGTATACGATGTCATTCTGTTCAAACTTGCTCCCCCACCTCTCTAACCCCGTCTATCTCCCCCTACTCTAGCCCAACGGGAGACTAAATTTTGTGACTGCGGCCCGCTAGCTTAGGCGATTTTGAAACCCCTGGTGTAGAGCCTGTGAGACATTGTCAATGTTTCACTGCACCTGGTGTAGTTCCTTCTCTATACCTGAATGTTTTGAAGTGTAATGTTGTTGCCGCATAGTCTTAGTCGCTTCTTCACTGTAACACCTTATTTAAGTAACTAACATTTCAGATGCCTCACTATGTTTGAGCTTATGGATTTTCACTCCCTATTATATTTGGCGCATTTTCCTGTAGGCTGGCCCAGTTATGTCAACACTTGTCTCTGCCTATTGGTGCCAGTGCGTCACTGAAGTCATTATCCGGTCACGTGTTTTTGTCGACACCCTGGACATATGGCCACTTTGGGGTGTCGGCACTATCTTCCTTGCTATAGGTGTAGTCTTTCTGTGTCGACCTGCCACCACTGCACCAGAATTATATTGAAACAATAATTACCAGGTTCACTGTAAAAGAAAATCAAGGCCAATTTCTATCGTTGTGCAGTTAGGGTAAAGGCTCACTACAACTAGGTTGAATGGGGAGCTGAAATTACTTTGTTATAACTGCTGCTTTGGTTCAACTACCGTCTACTTTCGTGGCCATCGTGGTTTGCCGGGGGTAGGTGGGAGGGTCAAGGGGCCTCCACTTTGTAGTCGATTCAGACACAACAAAGTTCCATCATCTATTGATGGTGTGACTGGAGAAGCCTGTCGCATGCATCAATTCGCTTACCACAGAAAACTTGTGATATTCATTGTTCACACAAGTGCATTTTCTACACAATGCTTTGGAAGCACTTGCTGTGATCACTTAATGGCAGTGACATTCTGCACCTGAGCTAGAGTTTGTGGGTTGGATTCCCCGCTTCCACGGCTGCATTACAGTGCAAGACAATATGCAAATGAGCTTGTGTGTCTTGATCAGATGCAGAAGATGGAAAACTCTCGGTTGTTCTCAGTTATTCTGGAGCCCTCCACAGTTGTCCTTGATAGCCTACTACGCTGTTTTGGGTTGGCTAAGCTCACAGTTTTCAATTTTCATGTGTATCTGTCCTTACGGCATTACGCATGTATTAAATTCGCTCTATTGTATAACAAGGTTCGACAGCATTACATATGAAAGCTTTTGCTTGTCTTTGTCATGTTTTCTCTTTGTGTACGTCTTATTGCTGTAGGACATTTGACATGATTAGTCTTTTTTTCCCCCCCCACAAATTAGGTGGCCTACCAAGCCTGGCAAGGTTCGCGACAAGCTGCGGCAGCCTCACAGGTACTGTGTAACGTTGCGGAGACAGACATTTGCATTTTCCATAAGTCTGCAAGATGCTTTCTGTTACGTAACAAAACAGTGCGAACTAATTTGATGCAAGGAGCAAGAAGTGAAAATGGGCGCATGCTGTGCCATGTTATTTCTTGCTCCCTTGTGTCCCACCAGTTTGTGCTGTTTCTTAGTTCATCGGCTCGCCCAAATTTTTATCCTGCTGCAGTTTGTATCTTTTGGTGGGCATTTATGAATGTCTCATCATTATTTTACTACATTTAAACCTACCTCTAACGAACCTCCATACAATGAATTTCTCAATATTACGAAGTTTTTCTATTCTCCATCATTACTCTATAGAAGCACATGTATTTGCAACCTCTATGTAACAAAGTGGCAACGGGAAACACCCTTGATATAATGAATTTTCGCTGCCGACAACCTAGGGATTTTGACCCGAATTTTGTCATTTTGGCACGAGCAGGAGCCGCATGCATCTTCTGCGGCTGCCCCATCAATGACGGAGCGCGAAGCGGCGGTGTCACGCGTGGCGCACTCAAAGCCCCGGCAAGTGAGAGTGCTCATTTGTGTGTGTGGGTGTGCGCGAGAGGGGCAAGCTTTAGGGCTTTAGGGCAGGCGGGCCTGCGCCCCTCGAGTCGGCGGTCTTGCTGCCGCGGGCACCTGCGCGGGCATTCCCTTCCCCCCTCCCTTCAAACCTCACCCAGCTCAACATCCAGCTGCTCACGGGTGCCACCACATTAACTGCGCCGACATTCTTAAAAAAAAAAAAACAACTTTTGGATTGGCAGCGCCACTCTTTGGTTGTTGCAGAAGTCCCTGAACTGCACTTCGTTAACGTGACACGAGGTGACGCCACTAAAATAAAAAGGAAAAAGAAAAAATCTTTGCTTCGCTTCTATTTCGTGCCGCATATGGAGAACGCTTTTCCCAATATTCCATGGTATTCGTGTCGTTCACTCTTCGTTTTTGATGCCATGCGTGCGTGGTTTCACTGAGCACGCATGGAGCAGCCCCTGACAACGTGCAGCTCTGCGTTTTTTTTCTTTTATGCATACAACTGTGTCGTCACTACCGAGGAGATGTCATGTTAGGCGCTGGTGGAAACTGTCTGACACTGCGATGACGACAGATCTTCGGATGTCGACTTGTCACGCGCTTTGCCATCTTGCGCTGCGCCGCGGGTTCACCGGACTGCGGCTTCCGCGATTAGCACCGGCATGGCGTCGGCTCGTTGCCAGACCCAATCTCGGAGGTCCCCGGCTGGACGATGACGGAGCAGCGTTGTATTGATGTCCTACAAACATTTGTTATTGAAAAATAATGCAGTTTTTTGCCGCGAAATAAATGTTTTGGGTGAGCACTGCCTTCAGTTTCCCTTTTGTTTAATTTGTGTGTTTCATTTCCGAGTTTTCGTCTGAAACTGCATGTTACGAAAACCTGTTTCTAATGAATTTTTCCGTGCATTTGTCAATTTCGTTATATTCAGGTTTAACTGGTACATCATTAGCGCAACTGTAAGTCAGACTTACAGGATTTGGATAGATGGAAAGTAGTGGGTGTAATGTACTACTCACCTAATTCTTGAATGTCCCTTCTCCTATAAGTACTTCAAGGGGCCCTCTAACACTTTCAAACCTTTATTTTTTTATTTGTGCATTGCGTCGACTGAAGGATCGAGAGATAGATAAAGCAATAATGGCACTCACAGGGACGCACAGTTCAGTTATTGGGTGTTCCTTATGTCAATAAAAGCTGGTGGTTCTAGACATGCTCCCGCTCATTTCATGAACATCTGTAGCCTTTTGTTTATCGCCTTCATTGCCTTGAATTTCATGTAGTACCGTATTTACTCGAATCTAAGCCGATGTAATTTTTTTTTCGAAGGAACGATGTGCGAAAGTGGGGGGGGGGGGGGGGTCGGCTTAGATTCGAGTACAATGATTAAGTTTTTTTTTCTGGCCTTGCTAATTTCGGGGGTCGGCTTAGAATCGGGGCCGACCTAGGTTCGAGTAAATATGGTAATTCAAGCTCGACGGGCATTCCTTTAAATTCAGTATAATGAGCTTGTACACTGCATCAGACTATTTTATGATGTGGTGATTCAGTACACTCATGTTCAACCACGTAGACAGCGGGACAACCGGGTTAAAGGAGCACTGACACAAAAATTTTGCACCTTGTTTTTTTTGTTGCAATAGATAGCTTATGATCCACTTATCACGGCTGCAAACCTCGTTTGCGCGAGTGCGCGACGGTTATTTATTTAGAGACGTTTTTAGAGCGCCCAGTCGCAGTTTCGGTTTCAAAGCACCGAGCTGGGCAGCACTACTTCCGGAGGACGGGTAGCCACAGCTGGCCACGTGAACACGCAAAATTGTGACGTAGGCGACGCGCGAGCGTGAGTGCGGTGGGCACCGAACCAGGTGAAGTGGCGCCAGCTATGGAGGATTAGAAACAACTAACAAACGCGTAATCTATGTCCTCCGAGCATTCGGAAGCGCCCATCTCGACTCGCTAAGCTTACAGCATCGATTATTTGACTATGGCTCTCAAAAACGGCGCCGAATCGGGACGAATACATTGCTGTCGAAGCTTAAGGACATGAATCTAAAGCAAATGGAAGCATCAGTTCGGAACTTACACGTTACAGAGCGCACGGCGGCCACTTGATAGATTCGAAGTGGACGACAACCGCTTTTGGCAGTGCTGCCATGTTTTTTTGGAGACGCGAATGCCTCGCTGGCAAAGCTTGCCGTGCAAGTTGGACAGCTCTCGCGCGTGCGGCACCGCGCCGTTGCGGCAGGCTTGCCGCTAGCGTGAGCGGGCCATAATATCTGCCAACGGGCACGACGAGCGAACAGCGGAAGAGAACACAACTAGAACACGCCAAGCCGCAGGCACGGAGGAAGAAATGGCAGGTAGCACGGCACAAGCGCAAGGGCACAACCAGCCACCAGCCAACACAAACTCGTGACGTAGGTTTGTTTACACAACCCCCGCGTTGATGTCGGCGTCGCGAAGCGCTCGCATGTCGCTCAGTCGCGCGGCATGCACTTTAAAATTGATTTTAAATATGTTCTAGGCTATATTGGCCCTTGATATTTCGTAGACGTTGTGTACGGCTCCGCATACATCTATTTAACTCATTATCTCGCCTTCGAAATTTTGTGTCAGTGCTCCTTTAAGAAATGAGCAAGTCACCAGAAAACTGAAAAACAGGTTCAGTATCTTTATCATAAAACAGTGCACACACATGAAGATTAAAAAGGAAGAAACTGACGACACGAGTGCTCGTGTCACTGCTCATGTCATCGGTTTCTTTCTTTTTCATCTTCGTGTGTGTGTGCGCTGTTTTATGATGTTCTACGAACTCGTCCAAATCGCAACTTTGCTCAGGTTCAGGGTCACAGTAGAGACCTTGATACAGCCAGTGTTGCCTACATATGTTCTGTGTGGCTATCTAACTTTGCTTAAACAGCTAGGACACCGCACTTTCATCCTTGCAGGATGCGGACAGCCAGCAGGACAACCAGCTGGAGGCCAATGGCAACAAGGAGGCCGAAAGGAAGGAGGAAGGGCGCGTGACACCGCTCATCGACCTCTCCTCAGACACGGTGCGTAGATCGTGTTGCTATGCCCTTTCCACCCACCTTCTGTCTACAAGAGAAAGGGATTGGCCTGCCCTGCATGGCATGTTGCCAACCATCGTAATTAACCGACAGTGCAACATGCGTGCAGTAACGGAGATGGGACGTAATCACGTGTTTGTCCTTCTTTGGTGTTTGCATTGCTTGTAACGCGTGCATACTCAAACGCAAAAGAAATGTTGGAGCATGCTTTGCATGTTGAAATAAATAAATAAATGTTAAATTTAATTTCTCATTTTCACTGCTTACTCGGTTATTGGCCACATGCATTAGCATGTTGCGTTTTCATAATTTTGTGGGACATTGCAATGTGCAATAACTGCATCTTAAGCAAAATGATGGAAAAGTCTGTTTTTTTTCTTCAATGATGCATCTTAATTTGATCTAAGTAAGATGAATGTTCAGGGGCAGATGAAACCTCGAAGTGATGAGAAATATTTCAACAGGCAACATCACTGGAGCAAGTATTTTGATGAGAGTACTTCTCTTTGATGAAGACATGTCCTCTTGTCAAAAACATTGCCTCCAGTGACATTTCCTGCTCTACGATTTTTCATCATTGTAAGTTAATGTGTCTTAGGATGTGAGTTTTACACTGTGTGCCTGCGGGAAATGTACTGAATGCGTGTTTCACGTTGCGCACCAATACTAGGTGTAATGCAGCTGCGAAAGGCTTTTGGGTCATACACATTCTCCACATCATGAAATGCTGATAACAAAAACTTCTTGCATGTTGTGTACGGAGGTAATAAGCTGTCTCTGGCATCTTTTTCATCTGGAAGGCTCATAACTTGCTCAAAAAAAAAAAATTGCAGATGATCCAACGTGCCTTGCATACAGCGAAACTTTGTTTCGCACCAAATCAAAGTCGTTCTTGCTCGACATGATACTTCTCTTGCTCCACTTATTATTTGTTCCTCTCTCAGGTTTTGTTGACGGCCCATCTTTGCGATGCCCGTAATGCACATTTAAACGAAACTAGCTTTATAGGGAATTCAAAGAGACAAGCTTGCTTTCTGCATCATTGCTTGGGAGTACCCTGCTGCCCCATAGAGGTGCACATGAGAAACAACACAGTTGGTATGCCAAGACAGACAGCAAAATGCATGCGCAGTGTGACGCCGCCTCCTCTAGTGATAGAGGTGGTGTGTAAGAAGCATGCGTGCAGTGCTGGTTAGTGCATCGGGCTGCTGTGTGCGTTGAAAGTTTGATTCCTCGATCAGTCTGCGACCTTTTTGGCAAAGAAGCAGCAACGGCCACTGTTGGGAAAACCTTGGGATGTCTGCAAGAAAGGCTTCACTTCAAAGTCAAAAGTTTTTTTCTGTATTGTGTTAAACACCAGCCTTCTCAAGTCAGCTGCCCGACTAAGCCACATTGACAACCTCGCAAAGCTGTTTTGTATTCGGAATGTTTCGTGCTTTTTTTTATAGTTGATGGGAGTAGGTGCTCACCCATTCCCTCTTAACAGTATGCACAGTCAAACACTTGTTGGCACTATGCATATGTAAGAGGAGCACGATGTCTAGCAGTGCTTGACACTTTGGTGGTCACGTGCTTCAAGGTTAAGGTTAAAACATGCACAATTTGACTACATTCACAATTTTAGGTGCAGCATTGCAGCTTAATGTTTCAGTGATCACAGAATAGCTAGGAGCAGCGCGCACCGGTGATGCCATTGCACGGCCAGTGTGGAAAACCATAAAAGGGGAATGATGTTGGGCTAGTTGGTGTTGCATGGTCTGAAGTGAACGACAGCGCCTACAACACGGACGAAGAGAGCACGGCAGCACGTTAGTCAACGACAAGAGGTTAGTCAGCGCTCGTGTTGTCATTCTCTCTTTGTCCGTGTCGTACGCGCTGTCGTTCACTTCAGACTATTGAAAACCACCTTGTAAACAACAGCTGGTAGGGTTGCATGGCTGCTCTTGGCCAGATTGCGTGAATGCTAGTGCCTCAAGGAAGGAGCAATTGGAGGCTAGTGTTCAACTTCAACCATCCGGCATGTCAGGTATACGTCAACTGCCGATTTTTCGGACTCCCTAGGGACCGCGAAATCGTCCGAAAAATCGGGCAGTCCGAAAAAACAAATTCATGCTTTTTTATTCCGTTTAAGTGGTCAAATCGCCACAGCCACGTCCGAAATAGCTTTAATGCCTCCCAGTACAATTATCAGGCATTTCAGTGCGCGCCCAGGCTCTCGCAAATACATTCGGTACCTGCCGCGAACCCCGCTTAACTACGTACAGTCAACCACAAAAGTTTACGGACCACGCGAGCGCGTGCCAAACTGCCTGTCAGCGCCACCTAGCGGTGCGCCATCTACCGTCGACCGCAGCGCTGGGCCGGAAATGGGTCTTATTGTTATTCACTGGCCTTACAATCTTCTAGTGCCTCGCGTCGCATTGTTAGTTCGCAGTTTTCACGCAAAGCGCTTATGTGCAGTATGACCGTCACACTTTGATAGCAGGGTCAAAGCTATCACGGCGTGCCTCGAACGGCGTGCCGTTGGGTAGGTATCACTGTGAGAGATTGCGACTGATAACAGTTATGCGGATAGACCGCGGCCGCCAAAGAGCGCGTCTCGTGAAAAAGTGAAAGGCGAAGAATATTTCTGCCCAGTCGGAAAACAGACAGGCCATCGATTAAGGAAGGGATGCGTCTCGGGCGCTGCGCTGCTGTCGATCGCCGCTGACGTAGCGGAAGTGTCGCGAAGAGGCTCTTGGCCACACGCTCGCGTGGTCCGCAAACTTTTGTGGTTGACTGTACGTGCCAACCGCCACTTTTACATCTCGTGATGAGCGCCGCTGATAACAGCAAAGCGCGGAATAGATTACGGCTATCTCGCATGAAGCGTTTCTAAACGATGACGCGGAACACAAAGACTGTGGCGGAGGAGCGGACGACTCGTCCGGCATTCCCCGATGCGTGTGCGCATATGCGCACACACATCGCCGCTGATACGCAGCATTTGCTGCCGTATCAAGCCGATCGTTTCTAGTTGTGTGCAGTACATCGCCAACTAAACTGACACCGTCACTTTACTGTTGCTGTATCGTACGCACGCATTTATCATGAAAGGGTTCGTGATGCGCACTTAGTTCTTGACCGCACACGGGCGCGGCAATGGCGAGCTGGTTTCGTCCGCGAAGGCAACGCGTCTATGCGGCGCACTTAGCGGTCTCGCACAAAGAGGCAGCAGGAATGGCGGCGCGGCGCATTTGGGCTCTCGCCTATTAAATGCGTGCAGTACGCATGCAACTGCGCTAGGCCACGTGCACTACCGAGCAGTTAACTGAAGATGCTTATCGTAAGGGTTGTCAGCGATTAAGTCGTACCGGCGCGTTTGCCAGCTGCCGCCATCACGCCTCCGTGCATTTCCGCTGCTTATCCGTAACATCGCCGCACGGCGCCGCGATAGCGGCCCCTTTGAATTTCTGGTCTGCTTCACCCCATAACGCTCCGGCATTGCGGCAAAGCTGACTTTCGGACTCTGCTACTGTCTCAAACAGATCGACTCGCAATAGCGCTGATTCGAACCTACGAGATGATAGACGCGGCAGAGGTGGGGGCTTCAAATAATGCCTTGCGGACCTGCAATTCGGGCAGAAAGTCCGAAAAATCGGACACCGAAGAGTTTCAGCGGCCGAAATTTAGGACGTTCTTATACATTGACGTCTATGGGGCTGGTGACGGTGCCGCGATAGTGTCCGAATTTTCGAGCATGTCCGGAAAATCGGGCGTCCGAAAAATCGGCAGTTGACTGTACTTAACGTGAAAGAGGTGGTTGCTTTTTGCTTAGAAGGAAAAACGATTTTTGTATGTCAGTTGTCATGATGCTCACATTTGTGAAGTTAAGAAAGTGTTCATATTTCAGTTTGGCCATGAAAGGAAGCCTTACTTTGTTCTTTATTTTCCATTTTATTAAATATATTGAGGTTCAGTTATGCATTCTGAAAAAATCGAAATTCGTGCAGTTCTGATTAGAATTGCAAAGTCAGGCTACCTTCTGTCTGCGATATTAAACGCAG
Organism: Rhipicephalus sanguineus; assembly: GCF_013339695.2. Taxonomy (NCBI): domain Eukaryota; kingdom Metazoa; phylum Arthropoda; class Arachnida; order Ixodida; family Ixodidae; genus Rhipicephalus; species Rhipicephalus sanguineus. The sequence goes on from NC_051181.1 coordinate 61,765,429, forward strand.
TCTTGTAGTTGGGCTTCAGAATCTTAACTCTCTTGTTGCGATAGCAATTACCATATGGACAACCTCGGCAGGTTTTTCCCATCGCTTTCGCCATCAGCACCGCCATAATGTTCCATATAAAGTCCAAATCAATAACATCACTTCACACATTGTATGTTCTATGTGCAAAAGCATGCGAAGGCTTCCGTCGACCGCTACTCCAGCAGAAAGGAAATACCCCACCCATCCTTTTACTAAAGGTGCACGGAGAGGGAGAAGCCAGAGGAAGGGTCACATACCTCCGGGACGAAATGCGTACTTTGACATACAGGGCATGGTCGTGTGCATCTGTAACGAGGATCAGCAGATGACTCGTAGCTTTGTACATGTTGTGCTCTTATCGCAGAATTTACATTGAAGGCCGTGGATAGCACGAAGGTCACTTTGCTCACTGCAGCGGCCGCATTTCCTAAAGGAGGAAGCTGCTAGTCTTTTTTTCGTATATATAACATTACAATTTGTTGCTATCGAATTGATTACTTGACCTTTGCAGCGAAACTCTGACGTTTTTTCTTTTGCTCTTGCAGGAAATGGAGGCTGCCTTTGGACGCCTAGGTGCCAGCCCGCCCCTCTTCTCGAGTGGCCTGAAGCCTCAGGAGGAGGAAGAGCTGAGGCAGTTTGTGGCTTCAGGCGCTTGCAGTCGCGAAGCAGGTCTGCTCGACCGCGAGGACGACCTCTTGTCACTCTGAACGAGAGCCACGCAACGGCGGTGCGACCCCTGTGCAACTCTGGTGCAACACTAGCATGCAGCGGGTTTACCACGTGCATTTGCAAATGCCTGCCACGGTGGATTTGGTGTCTGGATCAATCGACAGCGAGTGGCAGAATCTTCGATAGGGACTGCAGTGTTGTGAAATGTTGCGTGTATAAGTTGTGAAGTGTGTCGGCCTTATTCTGGTCTGTGACAAGGTGGTACAAGGCTGAAAAAAAGAAGTGCAGCGTCCTGCTAGAGGGCGCTAGTGTGCGTGTGAACACCACGCCATTGTGCGTAGTGAGAAATGTGCCACAGCTGACCAGTTCACTGGAGCTCTATTTCTGTGAGTACAACCCTACATTAATGGCTGCCAAGCTTCTGGCCATCATAATTGCCTTGACATGTTCTCAAGTCTCTTTGGCGACCGTAATGAAGACCAGCAGTAACCTTGCAGAGTGAAGGATTGCGCAAACGAAATGCAACAGCCACGTAGATGTGCTGTCGACGTCTACTGTTTCTCCTGTTGTGCCATTTACAATGTAGGCTATTGATAACATCACTGAACCTTGTATGAACCAATGGAATTACTGATTGTTCATTTGGCACTAGGATAGAAGTTTAAGCACTAAGGCGGTGGGAACAATGGCTCTTGTTTTGCGAACGAAACGTTCGTGCTGCTTCAAGTGCAGAGCGTTGAGGGGCAGGGTATTCACACTGACAAAGACAACGTCGTAGCCTTTGCTTGCCGTGTCGCCAATCTCTACCAGCGGTGCTCAAATTGGCAGCAGCGATTCAAGTGATGCAGAGCAAGCAAAACTGATGTTGTGATTGGACTTTGCAATGTGGAAAACAGACGGGAGTAGGAAAGGAGACGGGGACAGTGATTGTAATATCACTCTGCTCCAACATGGGATGAAAAAAAAAGGATTGCTTGTTGCACACTCTGGTTGAGGCAGTCTCTCTACAGCATTTTTTCTAAGACTGTCTGCTGTGTGAAGCGTAGGTAACTTCCTTGCACACCATTTGCTTTCAACATTTCAACAAGACTGTTTGTTGGCCGAGTTGGTACTTGCTTAGTGACATATTTTAGCCGCGAGAGAGCACATACACAAAGCAAAGAAACACACGACGGACGCCCGTCCTGTCGTTGTGTGTTTCTTTGCTTTGTGTATGTGCTCTTTCGCGGCTAAAATATGTCATTCAACATTTCAGTTCCTTCTATCCCTGCCATTTCTCAACCATTAAAAAAAAATAAAATCTCTCAGAATGTTCTCAGGACAGTACTTTATAAATTTCAGTGCAGAACGAATGTTTCTTTTCTAGCTTTGTTTGTGTATAATGTTTCTGCAAATAGCCAATTTTTTAAAGAGATGTGCAAATTCCTTTTCTCGAGGTCAAATATTTACGGAATAGTGCCAGAAGCAGTTCAAACGGTGTCGTATATCAAATACTTTGTAAATAGACTTTGAATAATGAAAGGCCATTTTTACAATGAATAAAAAGTGTTCACGCCATAGTATTAATAATCTTAACGTTAACACCATGAATGGAGCATCAGGAACTTATTCGAATAAGTAGGTATTTTGCCATACAAAACCATTCAAAGCACACATTGCTGTTTATTTTCGTGCACTTGTCATTCTGAGATATTCTTAGAACTACGAGAAAAATATTCATACTTGCGTGTAGCGGATATTCAAAATTATTCACACCCTCCCACACTTTTTTTGTTTTCATAACTCAAGTTTCTCACTTGTCCCATAGCTAATGGCACCTAAGCTTGATTGCTGTAAAACACTGTAACCCCTCTGTAGAGAACAATTGGTTTGAGCTTGCCGACGAGCATCAGAGGTAAATTCGGGCGGCTGGTCAGTTTGGCACATTTCAGGCATGTGTGCGTTGCTGTTTGGTGTTTAAGCCAAGATTTGGTGTTTAAGCCAAGGATGTGGTACTACCGCTAGTTGGCCTTTTCTACAGGCCGTGCCACCATTGCCACGTGTGCACAGTGAACGGTGTCTCAAAGTGCCTCATTTTTTTCTGACGGCTCGGCGTAGCAGGCCCTGGGCTTCACGTGCATTGTACATAGCACTTGCATTTGAAAAAGTCTGAAGGTGTTTCCATGTTTGCTACTTTAGGTAGCAGTCATCCAACACGTGAGTTAGTGTCGAGTGCAAGTGATGCTGTTGTTGAAGAAAGACGGAGGATTCAATCCTCCTTTGTTGTTAAGCATCGGAAATGCTGAGGTATCGTACTTTCTCTTTTTTTCTTAACTCTGCGAAATCTCTTTGTATACTTCACATGCACCAATCTTTTTGCCCTCTAGAAGACGGTTGTTCTCACTGACAGCAGAGGCCGTACAGGAAGGCCCGATCTTAAAGGGAACACCTGCTGATTGTTCGGCGATCGGTTAAAGCTAAAAGATAAGACGTGAATGGCTGTGAACAATTGTTTTATACAGAAATACCAGCCTCGTGGATCATGTCAGCTATTTTATTTATAAGGTCAAAAAGGTGTTGTGGTTATCCTGGCATCATTGCCCGCTAGTGTTCTTTGTAAGAGCGGGCTATGCTGTGCATGCATTCACACATTATGGCAGAGCCTTGTTAGTGCTAACAGTTTGGCAGTGTGAGCACTAGCTTCACTACGTCTCCTCTATTGTGCATATCACTGTTGGTGACGATTGATGCGAGGCTTACCGAGTGTTCCTTGTCGCTTCGGTAAGGTGCCTCGGGTTTCCTGGGACAAATTTCGACGCTCAACTGAACGAGGGCCGTGCAAAGAGTGAAGGTAGTAGTTGATCCAGCCAAGTCTGTAGTATCTAATAGAGGCCATACATGGTGCCCAAGTAGTACTTAATGTGGATAGGCCTCGTAGTGGTACCAGTGGTATCAGTACTGCCAAACTGTAGCTTCTCTCGGCACAGCCTAGCCTGCTAAGCCCTTACTGTAAGCAGCACACTGGCTGTTGTGAAAGCACTCTAAGATCCTGGAAGCATTGTCACCATGGATGGCATCGGTTGGCATCTGTCGTACATTCCGTCTTGTCAGGCTAAAGCCCAATGTCCGCCAAAGGGCGACAGTCAAAACATTATCCTAAACAAAGTGTCTTTTGCTTTACCGCACGTTTGTGCTCGTGCGTGCCTAAGAGGCAGTTTTTGTTTTTCTCCCTGTGTTTTCTTACTTTGTATTCGAGACATGTGGTTGTGTTGTTATTGGCACATCCACTGCTAGCCCATGTGTTTTTCTCTCCCGGTTGTTTTTAAGGTTGTGTTGTTGGCGCTGTTGTTTTTTCTACCAAGTCGTATAAGCATTTCGTAACTGTGAACATTGTATAGTGGCGCGTAACTGTTTGTGTGTTTGTGTTGATCATTGATATTGATTGTTCTTACCCTGCAATGGCCAAGATGTTTCTTGCGATGTTGAGGCAAAGTTTAAGAGTGTTCATCCTTCTGGAATGCCAACGCGCAAACGTGCGACATCCATTGATGGCCACTACTAGTGCTGAGGTTCATTCTTGGCATAGTGCTGATAACACTGAGGGGTGCAAGCCCATGCTAGAAATTCTGGGTTATTCTTGTTTGGACAGTATCCACGTTATGAAGAAAAAGGACCGTGACTTCCGAGCAACCACTGAATCCTGGGACGTAGAAGCGCTACGTCATTGGCGTTTGCTCACGAGCTGGAATCGAGGTGCAATCCTCAAAGCCACTACGCCTTGTCCTCAAGTGTTTTGAAGGTCACGTGTGTGTCCTTGAGGATAGCACTAACTGTTATCAGCAGGTGGCCTGGATGATAGTGGCCCACCCCTGCGTGTTGGTGTTTAACCACAGACCTGAGCTTTCTGCGTGCTGTCTCTACCACGTCACCTACGACGAGCGGCAAGCCAGTTCGTCTCCCTAACAACGTTCATTGCGCATCTTGCATTTGATTCTGCTGCTGAATGCTCTTTGTATTCGTTGTTGATGGCATCGGGGGAACAAGAGTACTAGAACGTGGCGCTGCTCACAGTGATGCCTGTATTTTGAATATGTATAACACTTAGTTTTGATATCGAGATTTCACGCAATGCAAGTGCAGAGCCAGAGATTTTTACCTTGTTCTAGCATCAGAGCTGTTTGGAAGTGTCCCTCGCGTGAAGAGGCTTTCAAAGTCTGGGACCCTTGAGGGCACTACATGTTTGAGCAAGAGAGCGTTTATTCACCGTTGGATGGTCTGTACATTGCTCAGAAGAATATTGTCTCGTGGCTGCCTGTAAAAGTATTGTAGTGCATGCGCTGAACAGTATATGGTTTATTTCCTGCTATGACTATTACCTTCGTCTACATGCGCGACTGATATCACTTTTGCAGTCTGGCTGTAATGTCCTATTAGTGTTTGGTCGGTTCGCGATGAAAGTTGTGGTGTGGAGCAGGAAGATGCTGTTTTGTTTGGTTAGGTACAGAGTTTAGTGGTTATGCTTGCAGGCTGTAAAATTTAATAGAATTTTATGCAATGTTTGCTCTGTATATGACTTTCTTTTGATGATAACAAATGTTACCAGCATCTGAACATCGTAGTCTTCTTACCATGATTCACCTTCACATTTCAGAGTAAGCATCTTGTCTACAAAGTCCTTACCACTCAACTGCCCTATTAACTTTTGCAAAAGACCGTACGTCACATGTAGGCTACTGCAAATGTAGAGCTCTGTCATCTTAATGCTGCATCAGCCTGGCATAATTGCCATTTTCACGTGACAAACGAAAGCCAGTGATTGCAGCATTTTCGCTGATGGTCATGCATGGACGTTAACATTAATTCAGTTTTCCAAAACGAGAATCAGTTGTACAGACCATGTGTTCAGGATTTTAGAAGCGAAAATGTGTCAAGTTTGATGACGTGAGGCATCGTTAGCTCGTTTTATTTTGCCAAGATATACAAAGTATTTTGCGTTAGTTTACACTCAACACGGGTTGAGTCAAAGTGAGGCTAGGTGCAAAGTTAGGTGTCTAATGTCGTCTACGGCGAGTGCAATGCTGTTGCATGTCACGATATATGCATGCATGCCTTGAAATTTTTTTATGCACAGTTCTATAAGAAAGGTATCATGCACATTTTTTTTTGTAGTAAAGGAGTAAAAACATGGCACCGATGCATGCGTTTGCTCATTTATCAGGACACTGAATATGACACAGAGTTACGCGTAAGCGCTAATTCACTTTTTTGTTTCACTTGGCGATGTCAGACTCGTGAGTGAGCGGTGATAAACTATAAATGTTGAATTATAGAAATACAGGTAATGTAGGACCACTTTAATGTTGCCTCGCAAGTCTTCGGCGACACGATAGATTTTGATTAGATCTTCCTGCTACTAGTTGATAGTTATTGATTATCGTGGGCAACATGTCGTAAATTCTAAAGGAGCCAAAGATGGGCTCAGTGAGCTTTGACGACTTTTTTTTGTACAAATGTTAATGTCAGCTGGAAAGAACACTTTAGAATTATAACGTACCGGAATTTTGATTCTTCATTTTATTCATTAATTCAAGGAAGACTTGCAGGAAAAGCCTGGGTGACAGGCTCGAAGAAAAATTCAAATTTTTCTCCTCCCCATTAGCAACACTCTCCTTTTTTTTTTGTCCACCTAATAACTACACTATTAGATACTATTAAGAAAAGACACGCACACAGTGCATTTTTTAGCGTACATTTGAGCGTGACCAATCTCCAAAGTAATCTTAATTTATTGGTTTTATTCCTCCATTTTGGAAAAAAGGAAAAGTAGGTTGAAGCGATCTAGATAGAAATGAGCATAGCGCATGTTGATACCTGCGATGTTGATGTCTGCGATGTTGATACCAGTGTATCCTGGGAATATTTTAATGCAGATTGATGTCTGCGTGCTTCGTGTTTTAAGTGTGCAGTGCTGTTGGTAACACAGTGGCCAAACCGTTTATAACATGAAATATGCATATGACTTCTCTGGAGCAGGCCTGTGTTGGGGAAGCTCATTCGATGAGGTGGAAATGAATGCGCAAGAAGAGGGGTCGTCAAGAGACTAACAACGGCTTCTTGGTCATTGTGCAATCCAATCCAGTCGTTAATCCAGCGCAAGAAGCTCTTGTAGTGTTCTTTTCTTTGTCCCAGTCGTCCTTGTGTTGCAAGCAGTGTGCAAAAAGGAGGGAAAGAGAGGGTGCTTATACAGGAAAAAAAGGAAGGGAAAGTTGAGGAAGGAAGAATGATAGTTACTAAATAGACTATTAAACGTGATGATGTTAACAAATGTGCAGTTACCTTGCATACAGGGGTGCGGTCACGCGAGCATCTTGCCTTACAAACATTTGCCTGCGCTCTTGTTATTGGCCAGTGCTAGGAAAAAAACCAAATTGAACACTGCCTACCCAGTGACACAGTAGTGAAAGAGAACATTTGGAAAGTGAGTTGCTTGTGTGATCTCTCCCCACATCTCCAGTCTGGCCTATCCTCGGCAGCACTCAAGGCCAGCCGTTCAAGTAGCCCAAGGGCATAAACATTGACGTATATTCTGTGTGCTGACGGTCCAAATGGAATTGCTTAAAAGGTTATGTAGGTTGAAAGTGTTGCTGTTAGTCAAGCAAACGTATAATTTTCCATACAGTTGTGTGCGGCTTGTTGCAATTATCAAAATGAAGACCATTTATTCTATTGTTGCGGGGAGTGCGCAATTGGTTTCAGCTTTAATAGCACTAGATATATAATGACCTTCAGAGTATCACTAATGCATAGATTGTTTACCTAGCATGCCATGTCAGGCACTTTTGGCTAAAGACATCCTGGAGTAGCATTGGTTTATTTTCACATTCATGTTTACTGAGAGTGGACCACTACTATACCATTTTTGATGACATTCTTTCCCATTGCTTAATGAGCTGTGAAAGTATTTGCACGTGCAATGAAGAGTTTCCATTATACTGAATACTTTATCTGGATCTGATGTGGCTGTTCTTTGTTTTCACTAGTGACGAAAATTTTCATTCTACGCATTTAACATTTCTGTAGCATTACTGTTGTGTGTGTCTGGATGTTTACTCGTGTGTGAGGAGCTGCGCTGATGTGATAAAAAAAAAAAACATCTTTATCCGTATTCGTGTTGCGAAGACCAGCCTAATGAGCTTCGTAGTCCGGTTGGCATTTTAACTGGTCTGTAAACTATGTTTTCAATCTTTTTCTTTCTTCTATGGGTAAACGTGCACCTTTCTGACGCATTTTCTTTAGTTAAAAGAGCTTCATTATACATAAAGTATGGATTCGCATGTATGAGGGCATAATGTTGCATTTATTAATACTGCGGTCAAGAAGCAGTGATATGCATGTCTACTGTTTTTCTTTTTTTTCAACTGGGCCTGCCTTCATTATTGTACTCATCGGCCATTGGCACCAAAAGGATACGGTCGTAAAAAAACACGACAGTGCTAGCAATGCGGTTAACACTTGATGCAGCCAGTTTTTGTGGATTCCTAATCTTTGAAATCCCCAATCGTACACAAATAACCCTTTCCAGGAAACAAGGTGCTTCACAAATCGGAACTTAACCGCATAGACCATAAGGCAGTCTGCATGCCTATGTGCTGTGAAATATGGTGCCCATATTGCTTTCCATAGTCAGACTGACCCATAAACGGAACAGTGAGTTCACAACTAAGAACTTGTTTATAGTATTGTAACACGCTTGTTCTTGTTACGTTCAGCACAGTTAAGTGCACGCTACAGCCCTCTGAATCTCGCTTTGTACTTGCTCCTTATAAAATGCTGTCTTCTGTTGGTGATCTGAAAATGAAGTGCATCTCTTACTTGGTTGTGAAAATAGGATGAGTTCTTCATAGTAAGAGGAGGTGAGGTCAGCCGTAGTTTGAATAAAGGACAGATGTTTGGCACACGCTGAATGTGAACAATTCTCATTCACTTTGCTGCCGAACAATGTTACAAATGATCTTTTCTACTCAAACATACCGAACATCATGTGTTTGCATAACCCTGTGAGCCCATTTCCACAGCTTCGAGTTTCATCGCTACCCCTGCCGTTTGTTGCACATTGTTTAATGCCTCATTCACACAGCTGTCAAATGTTCAGCCATGTAGCCATCACCATGCTGGCATGTATCAACAAGAAAACGTTTTCTCATCAGTTTCTACCCAGAAATGACATGCCGGTAGTGTTGCCTGGCACTATTAACTTAGCCGGCATCCCAATTCTAAAGAGAAAGCAGCAAGACGCTGTTTCATGACCGACGTTGACATTGTGATATTGACGTGACTGAGCATTTGATGGCTGTGTGAATGAGGACTGAGAGAGATGTATAGTGCATTTTAACGTTGGTGGCTGCATTTGAACCGAGCGATAATGCGCAGAACTACCATGGTAGCTTTGGGAAACAGTGGTCCCCAGTGATGTGCATGCAGTCTGCCCTGTTACAAATGAACACTGCATGCAAAAGCTGCTGTAATCTTGATGGTATTCAGGGAGTAGCGTCACGAACTCTGCTCTCCCGTTAAAGTAAGTTGCTCACATTTACCACATCTAAAATTCTTTATTGCTGTGCTCTGTTCAAGTGATAGATTCACCTGCTCCTTAATGTAATTGCTTTTTTTTTCATGCTGCTGTGTAAAAGAACATTTGCCAGAACTCTATCAGTTCTTTGCATTTAGTACTTTCTTTTACCGATGTTTGTTTGTCCTTGTTATTATGCTTTATGCCCGAGTGATTTGAGTGCTAATTGTAAAAGCACTGCGGGTGGTGCACCCTGGTTACTGGCGGTTTTTCCGCGTGATTTGTTTTGCCATCGAGGTCTGAAAGGCTGAAGATCTGTCTTTTTTTTTAAATAAAGGCTGAAAAATCTCATGCCAACTGTGTACTGTCTGCGTATTGCTTCAGAACATAATTTGCCTGTGTGGTTATTTAATTTACTCATACCAGAGTATAGCCTTTACAAAATAAAACTGTTTTACCTGTTATGACACGTGGAGGAGCCCAGGAACGTAGGAAATTCTGAGGAAACTGGAGGCTCGAAGTGAGAAATAGTCGTTGAGCAAAGAAGATTACTGGAGCTAATGATCCACTTATGACAGTTGTAGATACGAAGACTCGTTAAGGAATGTCACTAAAGCCAACAACTCTGGGCAGACTCCTTGTTGACACGTTTGCCCCTAACAGCATGCTTTGTTCATAAGTGGAGGAGGCCACCCGGGTTTAAAGCAAACAAGCAAGATTTCGAAGTGTATAAGTGAGAAAACATTGAATCTGCTGATTTGTAATGGCGTGTAAACCACTCTACTGTTTGTACTATGGTCAGGATCTCACTTTTATCCCAGCTCATACTGGCTATCACTAGTTGAAGTGGTCAAAGTTCCAATTGTAAACCAAATGGGAATTACTCCAGTTTTGTACGAAAAAATGGGAAAGCTTATAAAGCCAACGAAAGCACAAGGGAAGTTGCTTGTTGTCTTAATCATATTGAACTGTAAAAACTATCAGATAAAACAAAGTGGACGAAACAACTTAGCCCCGGTGAAGCCGAACCCACACTCTCCACATTATGCATGTGGTGCACAACAGGTTGTGCTAAAGCTGCTCCTCCATCCGCTTAAGTATTTGTGTATGTGCAGAAAATTCAACCCTGGGTTTCTGGTCACTTCCATCTTCCATTATCTTGCAAGAGCTGCGCCTCGAAACCACAAATACCCCCTATGCTCTCCTTAGCTTCATCATCTCTTGGCTTTACGTGGTTGGTTGCCATTTGGTATGTTGCAGCAAGTGAGTTGACTGTCGCATTGCATCAGAGGAATGCACATATGTGACTTGTCTTTGATCTTTGGCTTAACCCTGCACATTCACAGGAGAGGATGCGTAGTTGAAATGATGCTTTATTCATGTTGTCTGTAAGTAGAGAGCACAAACAGAAATGTTCTTCTTTTATGTTTCACTTAGATTATAATTCTTAAAGTATGAGGTCTATACATGCATCTTGTTGCATAGTATGAATGAGAAATAAGGGAAACCAAGGGGCTACGACTTAAAAATTTTTTTCAGTATAAGTAATATTTACTGTTTATTGTGGCTCCATCTATTTCATACAGTATATGTTATGTAACTGCCTAACTGCACTCTGGGACAGAAAAGAACGCCTGTTTCCATGTGATCAGCATTTATAGATGGCTTGCACTGACGTCACGGAAACCACCATGGTGGAGCACCAGCATGTGGAGACACGACATTTGCGATGCCACTTTAATGCTATCAAAACATCACATGCAGGTTATTTCATTATGCACGCACAGAGATGCTCCTGCCACGTCGTTTTCACATTGATGCAATTTGTTTGTCATCAAAACCACCACCGTGGAGTACCAGTACGTTCAGAAGCTGTGTCCACTACAATGCGGTGAACATTTTTAGATATGTTAATGACAATCAAGTGTTTAAATGGGGGCTCTTGAGGAGGTTCGGAAATTTTTCAATGTTTGTAAGGTGTTCGAAGGGTCTGCACCAGTTCACGACTTTACATATGAGGCGCCTGTCAACGGGGATGTGCCTGCATTCCATTGACATCAGTCTTTTCCATGCAGGTAATGTGTGCTGGAAGTACCAACCGCAAATATAAACGGGTATTCTAAATAGTAATTTTGCTTTCTCAAAGGTGGTCAACCTGCCAACAGCTTGCACTCGGTCGACAATGAGTCGTGCGAAGATTGGTTGGCGATGGAATGGCTATAGCAAGCAAATCACCTCACACAATCATGTTTTTGGCATGTGAAAGCCTAGCATTTAATTTAGAGATTAACAAGTTTGCGGGATGGCTTTAGCACTTGATTTCACACCACACTCGCGCAAAAAGAAAGAAGAAAAAAGAAGAAAAAGGTATTTGCACCGTACATGCTGAACTCTGAAGGTAATGACAATTCAATGAATCAGTACAGTTGGAATGGCCACAGGAGAGCATGCTGGAATGGTACACATCCCTCGACCGTGATTGGCTCCTTTCAGGAAAAGCATATCCCCCTCGCGCGACAGAGAAATTCGATCACCATCTAATATCGGTGTCACACCGGCGCTTTTGATCGCGATTCAACAATTGCGCATACGACAGTCAACACGCGATGTGGCAGCCAGATCACGATGCGCAGATCCAGATCGGGCCTGATCGCGATCAAGATTACCCGTGTCCGTGATGTGCTGCCCACCCATCACACGAGACTACAGGGCTACAGGCACTACAGGATGCTACAGGCACGGGGCACATTCGATCGCGGTCGAGCCCAATCGGGATGAAATTTCTCATTCGTGATTGCCTCTTTTGTGAGAGCGCGTGAGACGCGGACAAAAGCCAATCACCAGAAGGTAGGAGCCAATCACAGTCAAGCGCCGCCATCTTGGACTGATAACGTCGCAGTTTTATGTCCGTATCAAATAAACAAACAGTGCTACGGTGAACTCACACGCATGAAAACGCTTGGGACGGTAGATTCAACGTTTCATGACCGTGATCATTTCATATTACGACACAGAAAATAGGTAGAACAATCGCTTATTAGTCCAAGATGGCGGCGCCCATGAATCGAAAATAAAATCGTGTTCTATCAGAACAAAAAACAAAACTACATTGAGCAAAAACTTTTGTTAGTATCTATGTTATTTTTAAAATTAAGATTATTATAATAGTTTATATTGCTCCTAGTTGCCAATAAATACTGTAAGAAACTCTGCGCTTGACGGTACCGATTTAACGGGTGCCGATTGGCGCGTACCCAAACGTCGGCTCCGATTCACGAGCGCGGGTGCAGCGGAGACAGCGGCAGCCGGAAAATTCAAATGAATTTGTGGCTTTGCGGCGCCTAACAGTTCTGCCTTACTCACCTTGCTTACTCGTGGGACTCGCTCTTGCATCTCGGTGTCGCCCTCCGTGTCGTTCTTGTGCCGGGAAACGTTCTTACCGTCATGTGAGTATCACTTTGAAGTACTCGGTGAGCTCGCTCGCCTTTCCTTGTCCGATGCCATCGTGAGTTCCGTCCTGAGGAGAATGCCGTCCTCGTTGAAAGTATTTCCAAAGCCCAGTTGCCCTTCAGAGAGAGCCACAACATTGCGTTGTCAGGAGAGTGACAAGAGAAGTGTGTTACATCTAAAAAAAAAACATTGAACAACGTTTCTAGGACAGTGTGGGCTTTCGCGTCGCTGGTGAAGTGTGAAGTTCGCTTAGTGGCTCTCGGAACACTCTAAAATGTTGAACTCGCATTTTCGCGAGCGACGTACCCTTACGACAACGACACGGAAGGGGCAGCTGCAACGGCTGCGAGTTCGGACGAGTATTTGCTTTTCAATTTCGACGCGATTCGGAAGTCTTATTTGCTTCGACGCCGCCTAAGCTTCTGTCTAGGCTCGTAGCAAGCAAACGCATAGGTTTCCCATTTCACCAAGGGGCCAGGAATGGGCGTTGTCGACCTCTCCACCTTTCCTACTATAGCGGATCGCCTCTGATTCAGTTACTTCATTGCGCCATTTCCAAGGCCTTTTAATTGATGGGAAGGAAAAGCCCACTTCAAAAGTTGTACGTTGAGACAACCTTGTCAAGGTTGTATGTTCAACCTGGGAAAAAGCATAATAGTTCAGAAGCGTGGACTTGAAGCCTAGAATTCAGGTTTGCTACCTGCCAAGTCTCCATGATTAACACAGTGTTCTACTGTTTTGCAAGATGGAGGTAAAAGCTATGCTAACTTGGTCACTCTTGCACAAATTGAACATTTGAAGCTTTTGACATCAACCATTTGGAGCTGAAAAAAAAAAATGGTCAAGCGGCGCCTGTGATCGGTATAGCCTAGTAGATTCACCTTCATCTCAAAAGTTCAGATTAAAGGGGTTCTGCAACATCTCTTTGCCACTTTTAGAAAACACTGCCTATCGTAGTCAAGGCTCCAGTGAACATGCGAGCAAAATACAGCACTGCACTCAGCAGAGAATTGGCAAGTTTCATTTCACAGGCAGCCAAAAAATCTCTTGCTCTCCTCCTGGCAAACTGCATAGTTTAAGGGGCGGACATGGCCAGCGGCCGATTTCATGATCATGAAAGCATCCTCGGCAAAATTTATAATGATTTTGTCGAGTTCGCGAAAAAATATTGACGTATCTCTTTTTGGAAACATAAAGAAGTAACTCGTCTTAGTGCTTAGTCTTGATCACCGGTTGTCTGTTGTTTTGTTTCCGCCTACATTCGTGTGATGCAACACGCCTGTACTATTTCGGACACTATGTGGCTTAGTGGATAAGTTATCTTGTACTAAACCCGCTACGACAGTACTTATTCATTCATATTGTCATTTTCAAAACCAGTGGTATGTTTGCCGGCGCACGCTTTCTCTTATGCGCGCTTTGCAAGGTAGACACCTTGGTAGACATTGCTTGGTATTTTGCTAGTTGACACCACTGCAACAAATGCCATCTCAGTTTGGCTACTCTCCATCAGTTAGCCTGATGCAGGAAAAAAGCGGCGAGTACCAGGTATTCAGAGCTCAGCCAGACTTTAGCATAACAGTAGCATGGTAGTGTAGCTTTTTAAGCCTGCACTCGAGCGACTTGGATTCATATCAGACTTGCGCTAGCTGCCTAGCTCGTTATAGCCATTGCAATGTGGCTATGCAGTATGGCTTGAATTGGTTCACATTTCTTTATCGACATTGGGTTGAGGCAGTTGATCGGGAGATTTATGGCTGCGCTCATAAAATCGGGAAGACGGGTGAGGAACCTGGAGAGTTGGCAGGTATGCATAACCCACCATGTCACTTTTGGAATGTCAAACCTGATCATCAATGTCATTGGGCATTGTTAGTCATTGTCCTGTCCCTTTCAACTGCAGTCGCTTTTCTGTAATCACTGCAGGTCGGTCAAGCACTGGTCTCTCCAGGACTTTGAGATTGGTCGGCCACTTGGCAAGGGCAAGTTTGGCAATGTGTACCTTGCGCGTGAAAAGAAGACCAAGTACGTCGTGGCACTTAAGGTACGTTTTCAAAATTGTCTGCAGCCGTGTGTTCCAGATGCAAAGGTCAGTGTTCTGGCACTGACTAGCATGCCAGCTTTTGCAGGTAATTCTTTTTGCACTTGAAACATCCACCTTCTAAAGAGCATGGCTGTCCAGTTTATTAGTGCTTTGCTGATAAAATATCAGTTCAAAGCGAAAATTATTAACAAAGATTTATTTACTAGACAGGTTTTGAATGGCACGTGTTTATTCTTAAAACGCACCTTGCCAGGTTAGTGCATTACAAGTGAACTGGCATGGTGCGTAGATAATGCAGTAGCGACAGTGTTTGTAAAAGTGACATTAAAGAAATTGTGCGATGAAAACACGGACAGAAGACAAGTACAAACACAGCGCAAACTTTCAACTGAATTTATTGTGCCACTGGATCTGCTTATATATTGCCACAGTATACGTCGCGCATGCGCGCAAATGGACGCGACGTGGAAAAGACAGTGCATGCATGAAAATTGACTAAAACAAACATTTGCGCGCATGTGCGATGTATACTGTGGCAGTATATAAGCAGATCCAGTGGTACAATATATTCAGCTGAAAGTTTGTGCTGTGTTTGTACTTGTCGTCTTTTGTCCGTGTCTTCGTTGCACAATTTCTTTAATGTCCTGGAACACCAACTAGCCCAAAATGCTGCTCTCATTTTGTAAAAGTATTAAGTGCACAGCTGCGTGGCATAGAAACTGTTGAAATTTCAAAGAGAATTACATGCACCCTTCCTGAGGAAGCCACACTTCAAACGAGAGTCGAGGTCACATTCTCAATTTCCCTATGCAACACTCACTGCTTCCAACATCACACAGGCCACGATACGGTTTTGGTTCATCTCATGTGGAACACATGCTGCCACTGCAAACATGCCACAAAGCAAAATATGAAAGGAAATTGGGGGTTGGCCGTGGTGGTGTAGTGGTTAAGGTGCTCGGCTGCTAACTCACAGGTCATGGGTTTGGGCCCGATCATGGCGGTTGCATTTTGATGGAGGTGAAATGCTAGAGGCCCGTGTACTGTGTGATGTCAGTGCACATCAAAGAACACAAGATTGTCAAAATTTCCGGAGCCCTCCAGTAAGGCCACAGCCTCCTAGATTTCCCTTGCCTGCCGGATTATCGGCGGTCACGTGGGAAGCGGCCGTCGTCCGAACTGCGGTGGTGGCGCCACTTATGTAGGGTTGTCTTCAAATAAGTTTTTACATTTTTGGATCTTATACGCAACAAAAATAACCTTAAAAGTTTTAAAAAGGCATAAACGCAATTATAATTTACTGTATTATTAATTCAGGGAAAACAGTAAAACATTCACAACGTCGTTTCATCGCTTCTGCGGTTTTCAAAAAAGTTGTCTGCTACTTCAGTCGTCTGCTGCGGCTGAACTGCTCCGTGGCATGGCTGCCGTAGCGCCAGGCGGCGATTGTCGCTTCCCTTCAATACAAGGCATGGCCTCCGAGATTAGCAAGCGCCGCGGTTGCCAATCTCAAAGGCCAAGTACAAGGGCCCTAACCCTATGTAAGTGGCGCCACCATAGATGATGGGCGTTTCGCGCTCATCCGGCAGGCAAGGAAAATATAGGAGGCTGTGGTAAGCCGTGCCTCATAGTCATATCTTGGTTTAAAACTAGGGGTGTGCGAATATTCGAAATGTCGAGTATTTTTCGAGTAGGGTTTGCTATTCGATTCGCACTGGAATTTTACTATTCGAACTTCCCAAAAACACAGTCAATGTCCGATTAAAAGTGACCCCTTCAGATTTTATTGCGATAGCAATTATATGGACAGTCTCGGCTGAATTTTGCCGTCGCCGTCATGCACCGTATATGTATAAGTATTTATATATATATAAAAGGCCCAAAGAAAAATAATTCAGAAAAATGCTTCCGAAGCGCGGAATCGAACCAGGGACCTCTTGCTCCGCAGCGAGTGGCGCTAACCACTACGCCACGAAACGCAGATCCTCCGCGTAGCTAACGGCGAGCGTTATATACACACCCTTTACCGCTGGACGGACTCGGACAGCCGGCGCTTATAAGCGTTTCTTCATTACCAGCGAGATGGCGCTAGGAGCACGACGGGCGCATTTAAAAGTCGTCGGCGAGCTCGCTCGCTTCTTATATTTGCGCAAGGAGAACCTTGCCCTTCCGCTGTCTGCTCGCGCGGTTTTCTGGTGATGAGGGGAAGAGGGTTGTTTCAAGGTTTCACCGTGGTGTCCGCGCTCATGTTACGGAGCGTACGAAAGTCACTCGAGCAAGGGACGCCGCTAAACGAACAAACAGACGATGAGCGCGAACTATCAAGTGTCACAGCTCGACACTTGAAGCACGCTAGTTTCGTTCGCTGCTTCGGCCGCCTTTGCAACAGGAGCGCTGTTCAAACTGAGAGTATCTATTGGCGGGCCTCACTTCGTATAGCATTAGTTTCTTGCTATCGCATTCATTGCTTCGCCCTTGCGACGAAACTGTGACTTTTTCAATATACTTCACCTCATTACACTTACGTATTGCGGCAAAGCTGCCTTTCAAGCTCAGTTACGGTTGAACTTTGCCAAGACACAGTCAACGTCCGATGGGAAGTGGTCCCTAGATTTTCAATATGCTTCAGCTCATCACACCCCGGTATTGCGGCAAAGCTGCCTTTCAGGCTCTGCTACGGTCGCCAAATGTATTAACTCAAGAAAACGCTGGTTCCAACATGGAGATGAAAGATTTGGCAGAGGTGGAGGCTCAATTAATGCTGTTTTGGGCAGGAAGTCCGAAAAATTGGTAGCCAAAGCTTTTTAGCATCCAAAATTTCAGATGTTCTTATATATCGACGTCTAACGAGGCAGATTTGGAACTCCGGACTTGAAGGGAGCACACCCTTCTCCGCCACATCAGTTGGGCTTCCACAGAAGTTGAAAGGGGAGGAGAGGCTGAGGAAATGGCACCTTTGCCTATCACGTGTAAAGTGTTGTCGGCAACACTTTGGTTGCACCAAATCATGTACATAAATGGAATTCAGCCTCTACATTGCCTCATTCTTGATAAGAAAACTATGAAACACTACCCCGCCAGTGCTTCATCAACCTAGCGAAAAGAAACTTTCATGTTGCTATCTCATAAGAATATGCTTAGGAATCTTTTCTAACTGCAATTTCGCTTCGAAGTATTTGAAAAATATTCTAGAAATATTCGAGAAATATTCGAAAAATATTCGATTCGCACTCACACTTCAATATTCGAATTCCCTTCGCACCCAAAATTTTGCTATTCGCACAGCTCTATTTAAAACACCACTAATTATTACAAAAAAAATTGTGGGGGTTTGTCCGTGAATGTGACATGGTCACTGGACTCTGGCACATGAGAGAATGCAGGGAATGACCACGTGGACTGAGGTAAAGGTCCATCATGAGTTCATTGCAAAGTGTGTAGATGGCAAGACCAGTTTCCATGTGAAGTGCCTACATTTGATACATTGTCATTTGCACTGAAGAAACAGTTATATTGCAAAGAAAGAGCTGAAGGTCAGTGACGGCGACCTGGACAGGCATTAACCATGGCCATGCTACTGTGTTAAAGCAGGCAGCAGGACCGGTATTAAACCACTCATGCACACACGTTGTTGTCTTGTGTAAAAACAGCAGTACAAGCTAAATCAGAACTCACCTGTGCGTTTTGTAATGCAGCAGTGACTGTGACAACCATTGAAACGAAGAATGCATTGTCAAGCATCGTTAACCTTGGACAATATTTGTTTTCACCTAATGATAATTTTTATCCAAGTTTTCTGTTAGTGGCTATACAGTCAAACTCGCGAAAAAACGGCAATTAGTTCAATGTATTGTACAATATTGTATACAGAATTAGCTCTATTTTCGGTGCAAATTTTGGTGCGCAAGTTGACTTCGTGGTTATGCTTCACGATAATGCAAGGAAGGCGGCTTCATGCAATATGCGAGGATATATATATTTTTTATTTTTTACTTTACACGATTTGGAGGGGGGGGGGCATTATATTCAGGGCTGGGTTATAAGCAAGAAAATACGGTACCAATATAAACAGCACTTCAACATCTTCATAGGCAGCTGTGTGTACTCGTTGGGTGCCAGAAGCCTATAGTCTACCTTGGCCCTAATGTTGGTCTTTTTAGATGCGAAGCATCTTATGGCGGAGTTCAATCCAGTGTGCGGCGTGACCACCCTTACTGCGCATGTGCAAGCCCTCTCCACACACCCCCTCTCCACTACCCCTGTCGCGCGCCTCATTCTCTCCTGTGATGAGTAGGCAGCAGCAACGCCTCCTGCATCTTGACGTGGCACGAGCGGCCGATGGCCGCCTCTGCTTCTGTGGCTCTAGACGCGGGGCGCTCGTGCTCTCCTTCCCTCGTTGAAGAATTCCACGACGACACCAATGGCATGCACTGCAGAGAGGCAGACGCACATGATCTTGCGACTTTGCGGGAGTCGAATAACTCGGACGCCGGCAGTTCCGTGCAGCGGGAGCTGGATGGAGACTGGAAGACAGTGCTGATTTTACGCCAGAGGAAGGCACAGGCTTGAGGATGCAAGAAAAAAAATTTACGCCATCTCCCACTCAAGCTAACGATCTCCCCGCTGCTTCGCATCCACACGTGGTTCCCTTTAGCGGGAGATGGTGTAATTTATTAACACGAAAGTGTTTTATGCCAGGGTCCACCAAGACTTCAATGACGTATTTCCGTCACGGAAATGATGTAGAAAAAATATACACGATCAGATGGCAAAGAAAAAAAGTTCCGTCAACGGGCATTGAACCCACAATTGCACGGTCAGCAACAACAGATGCCGGGCACGCTATCCACTGCGCCACGGTCACAGACTCTAGAGGCTTTACAAGCGCGTCTTTTATATCTACCACTCTCCCGGTCGGCGGGGTGGTGTTGCCCTCTTGGAGCAGTAAAATAAATTCGTCATTACTGTGGCCTCCGCGATTAGCACCTGCAACGCGTTGCACGTCCCTCCAATTCGATGCGTTTTCAATTGAAGTTCAATTTTCTCAGTGCCTTAACACACCGCGAGGTGGCGACCTTAGCCAAGCATCGTAAAAGCATCGGCCTCGCTCATAGCTCTGCGACGTGCGCCTGCCTCACCTGGCTGTTACACCGCGTTCCTCGCTCACGTGCTCGCCCCTAGAAAAATCGCGGCCGGGCTACCGGGCAGCACGACGCGCTTTGCGTTTCCCTCTTGTCTGGCCGTGGTGTTCAATCACGTTTTAACATGCCGCGGGATGGCGACCAAGTTCTGCGTCCAATATGCGACGCTCTTCTGGCTATCACACCTAGTTCTCCGATTACGCTTTCGCCGTTAACTACTACAGCTACCACAAGGGTTTGTTTAATCATTTAGCAGGGACGTTAGTCGTCGGGATGGAGATGTACCACCAATCATCAAAGTGGGCACATCCACGTTAAACGGTGTTATAGCTGCCAGACATCAATATACATTGTGCAAACTCTCTTATATCAATGTACAGTAAACATTCACTTACTTTTGTGAGGGCACGCTTTACTTTCGTGTTATTCGGATTCCTGTGACGGAGGGATCAACCATGTTTTTTTTTTTTTTTTAATATCATACTCAGCGTGCTTCTTGGGATGCTGTATGCAGTGGTGCCGTCAAACTTGTTTACTCTACGTTTGACTGTGTTATCGCCTGCCTTGTTAGAACAGCCAGGTTCCTCCATTTTACGGCAGCCATTGCGTTAACAAAGGTAGTGTGGAGAAGCGGCCCCGCACTACAGGTGCAACAACGAGCAAGCATGGGAGAAAGAACCTGATGGCAAGTGGTAGTTTCTACGCGCTCTGCGCGGCACCCTCGAAGCACACTGCTCACTCTCAAAAATACATGCTGGAAAGTCCCCTTCTGTGACGAAAAGCTAACTTCTTGGGGCATTTTGCACTGCCCAATGTGCGATATGTCGAGCATTCCAGCTATTTTTGTTCGATGTAGCCGCAAATTTTACTATGCTTTGATGTTTAAGCATTGTCGTGTTCAAAAATAGTTTGATGTAAAGGGTTTTTAACAGAGTTTAATATAGTCGGGTTTGACAGTATATAAAATTTCTTGTATGTTTTCACCTACTCTGTAGTGAACAAGGCATGTTTAATCGCATAAAATGAACATCGTGGATAGTATTGTACGCTCTGAACATACGGCAGAAGTGATTGCTGGTGCCTCAGTACATTCTCAGTGGCACACAAGCAATGGAAATCATTATGGAATATACCACTTGATGTAAATAGCAGGTAAACACATGTCGGGGTGTACAGTTTGTGCATTCGTACTATGCTCTTGCGTACATATGATCGGTATCGTTTGTAGAAGCTTGTGAATGAGAACTCTGGTGAACACGATGTTGTTCCCGCAGGTCATGTTCAAGTCTCAGCTCCAGAAGAACAGCGTGGAGCATCAGCTTCGGCGAGAGATCGAGATCCAGTCTCATCTCAGGTGAGCCCGACTGGCTTACTTATCCATGCTGAATCAAGTGGGTGCTTTCATATGGAATGACATAGTGGCAGACTTGCTGCGCGACACAATGTACGCTTTTCCATAACAATAACACCACTGTAACACCTGTGTCGGCCGTTTCCGTAGGCGACTTATCCTTCCAACCTGTCTGAGACTAGAGGCAGGTATTGCCATACAAAGGTAGCACAGCAGAACCTCATTGATATTGCGGTTTATTGCATTTTCCTGGCTCCGGTGTTCCGAAGCACCTGTCTCTATTAATTCCCACTGAGGCGTGTGTATGTTAGCCTGCAAATTATTTGAAGTTTCGCTTCCCAGCTGTTACTCCCACTGTAGCAGCTTAACAGCTAAGAGGTCATGCTGCTGAGCTTGAGAATGTGGACATGGTGTCCGGCCATGGCAGTCACTTTTCAAAAATGGTGGAAGTTGGGAGGGTAGGGGATATGCAAAAGCACGCATGTAAACTTGAGGGATTACTGACACGAATTTTAAATATTTTCGGATTGTTGCTTTAAATAAAAACACCGATGTCGAGGACCCTAGAAAGAGTATTGTTGCACTTGGGAATGCGTCGAATATATTAATACCACTCCCTTTAAAAAAAAACACTTTTGGTTTCGATGTTGAGGGGGCGGCTTCTCGGTGACCCGTCATTGCAGTGCGACACCGCGAGGAGGCGGCAACTCGCGACTTAATAGCGGCAGATCTGTCATCTGTTTGTGGTGCACGCAAGCAACGATGGAGTTGTCCAGCGAAGCCGACAGTGATTTCTGCGAGTTAGGCTGCATACAGGACGCAGAGTTCGCAAACTCAGTGGAACTGTGTTGACTTGTTGGGATAATGTCCATTGCAATAGGGCTGGCTTGCAGATGCTGAGTGACAAAAATTTCAAAATCAAACTATAAAATATTTTATAGGCATTGTCTGACTACGGCGTGTGGAGAGCGTTAAAGGGACACTAAAGGCAAATAACAATTTATGTCAGAGTGAAAGCCCAATGTATGACAACTTCTAAAACGGCAATATTATCAACAGCAGTGGCCTACTTACCGAGAAATTAAGCTAAATGTATCACATGATGAGCGCCACGAGTGGGACATTTTCGAAGTGATCCCGATGACGTAGGGAAGTCGGCCTACAATAAATCACTAGTAATCAAACTAGCAGCAGTAAAAAAAGAACGTTCCGAGCATCAAAAGACGTAATAAAATGCTGTTTGTTCGTTTCCGCTTGATTCATGGAAAACAAAACCTCCGTGGCGTTGCCATGGGGAACGGCGCGCGTGGTTCAAAGGTTCCGTTTTCGCCGAACTGTGCCTCGCCCGTCTCAGTGGTAGTTTCGGGATCGCGTACTGCCGTGCGTGTTTTGCGCGCTCGTGAAAGTCGCTCTGACAGAAAGTTCGACAAAATGCCGCATGCGTGTGATATTGCCGGATGCCCGAATGGTGCACAACGCCAGTGCTGCAGCAAGGAAACCGGTGTGTCTTTTCACTGGGTGCCGCGGAATGAACCCTTACGCTCGAAGTGGCTTAGTGTCATGCCATTGCGCCAGTGTGCTAAACAGTCTGCGTGTGTGCTCGCTGCACTTTCGTACTGAGGATTACGAGACCAACCGCAACTTGGTGACGGCTTTCAATGTGCCCATCCGAGCAAGTCTTTGTTGTTGCTACTGTGGGTCCCGCTACATCCGCTCGGCTGCTACTAGTGTCGGCGGCCGCGCAGTAAAAGCAGGCAACGTTGGGCACGGCAGCAGTGACGTATGAGAGTCGCATTTTCAGGCGGGAGATTTGAAGCGCGCTAACGCGATGCAGACCACTAAAAACGTGATTTTATTTCAAAATAAGCACTTCCTTGGCACAAAAGCAGCGCTACGAGGTTTCTGGACCGCTATTTCAGCAATCAACGTCGACTTAATATTTGCCTTTAGTGTCCCTTTAACACTGCATACCAAGGAAACAAAAAATGTCCCTTTTGCGATGTCTCAATATCGCCTCAGTACTCCTTTAAATTTGGGTGCATTTTGGAGAATCTCGGGTGTTGGAGGGCCTTAGGAAATTAATCTGGGGTCCCTGCCACGGCATATCTTGGTTTTGGCACGTAAGATCCCACAGTCGATTTTTCCCTAGCTATTACATCCAAAGGCTGCGACGGTGCCTGCGCTATCTAGTAGGTCGCTGAAAACTGTCATAGTGCCTGCCGTGTGGCGGCATCTTTACATAGACCAGTGAAATCACTCCTCATGCCTTACTGGAACTTAGCCACGTGGCTTATAGCTGGCAAAGATTATTGTTGTTTGACTTCTGCTTGTGCTTTTTTATGTATGTCAAAACAATTTACCTGCTGGTTTATCGGCGTTTGCTCTTCACTTTTGCTGCCATATGCTTGTGCTCCAACTAATAAATAAAGTGATTGTAACAGTGTGTGTTCTAATCTATAGCCGCCGTTTTCCTTAGTTTTCTCACTATGGTAGCTTAGCAGGCTAAGGCACCTTGCTGCTGAGCTCAACAATGGGAGTTTCATTGCTAGGCCTAGCCACTGTGGCTACATTTCAGCGGAGGCGATATGAAAGAACATCGGTGTACATACTTAGATATTGGTGTGCATATAAGAAACCTAGATGGTCGAAATTAGCCCGTAGTCCCTTGCTACTGTATGCCCCTAATTGTATCTTGGTTCTGGCTCATAAAACCCCAGCAATTAAATAATTCCTTAGATTTGCACACTTAAAAAGATTTCTGTTGAAAAAAAAAAAAAACTGTCAGACCTCACGTTTTCCTAGATCGTGTTTGTTTTTGCTTCCCATGGTACCTTTTATGAAATGCTACAGTGGCATTGTACTAAAGAATTGTGCTGTGAAATGTTGCACCTGCGATGTTAAACGGCTTGAACTGATGAAGCTATTTATTCGTGGGCTCTCCCCATTTAAGCAGTATGTTGTGTCCGTTGTTGCATAATGTTCTTCAGGCACCCCAACATCCTGTGCCTGTTCAACTGGTTCCATGACAAGACGAGGGTCTACCTGATCCTGGAGTATGCGCCTCAGGGCGAACTCTACCGCCAACTCACTGCGGCCAGGCGTTTCACCGACAGGAGAGCTGCCACCGTAAGAGCACAGTCGAGCCTTTTGGTGGTGAAGTTGCTGGCGGCCGTGTCACTTGTCATTTTGTGATGGGAGTCCTGTGGTAGGCAGAAATTTTGGGAAGGTCATGTGCCTGGGCATGCCACCGCCTGGGGGATATTGCAGCAGCATAATGTTTCATTCCTTATGGCACGCTGGGCCTTGGTTTCATTAAAAAGTGCACTTTCAGTGACACTCAAGTGCATGTGGTCCTACGGTGCTCCACCACAATGGTGTACCAGTTTGTTGTCATTTTGGGTGGGTGTTTTTAGGTGCTGCCACAATTGTCATAATTAGTGATCACATTGACTGCGCATCAAATCTGTGCATTTACATTTTAATTTCTTGATTATCAGACGCTCACTCATTAAAGCATAAAAGTATTGCACAAGCATCTGGCTGTTAATGGTACTAAGGGATGCTGAAGTGCAACACTAAATCAGTTCATACTGATTTCAAAGTGTATATACGTGTGCTTTGGCCAGGTTGGCTTGTAGGAGTTTCTAGAACTTGCCTTGTTACAGCTTTGATGCCTTCAAAACTTGCTGTACTCCTTTTTCTTGCTTCTAAAAAATTGTGTAGCCCTTATCAGCTGCCAGCAGAATATTATATAGCATCACCATGTCCTTTCTTTCTGTGCCTTGGATGGATGGATGCTATGAGCGTCCCTTTTATAACGGGGCGGCGACATGTGTGCCACCAGGCTCGACAAAAAAGAGATATGCCCCCCCTTTATGTTGGCCTAATGCTTTGTCGGCTTCGATTAAATCAATCTTACTATAGAAGAAAAAACATAAATTCTAAGCCCAGTTCTCTGCCCCTTACAGTAGAATTTCCTTATTTTTGCCACTATTTATTTTTGTCCTTTCTCTCTAGTTTCCTGCCACATATAACTGTCTCTTACTTACTTCTATCACAGACGTGTTCAGCTTTCCATTGTTGTCCCTAAATACCCAGGCTTCATGTAGGCTCGGCCCCAACCATACACCTGGGTGGATATCTCCACATTAGTCAGAGAATTCTCTGTCGTTTCCCTATCTCCCCCCAGCATGTGCATTGTTCTTCTTCATTAATGAATCTCACTTCATAACTACGCGTTCTAAGGCAACCCGATCTCACTTCAAACAGTAAAGCGCTTCCCCTCGAATTATCGTAAAATGCCTCCCTCCTTATTTCCTTTTTGCCCTTTCGGTAGTTACTCAGAGCCGGTTTTTTTTTCTATTGCTGCCGTCCAATTAATCCTCTCCGCCTCTCTGACTTTTACAGCGAAAGCTGTTATGAGATCATTTCACCGGCCGTTTTTGGCGCCGTAGTTGTCCGCCGCCACCGGTGTCCGTAACCAGTATCTCTCGAAATAAAAAAAAAACGAAAGAAGAAAAAAATTCCAGGATGGAACGAGGTTCGAACCTACGCCATCTGCGTGGGAGCCCAGTATTCAACCTCTGAGCCATGCCGGTGCTTGAAACTGCTTTGCAAAAAGGTCCTATACAGGCTTCATGTCGGGAAGGAACCACATTAGCATATGCAATATAGCGTGGTAGAAGAGTAAAATAAGCACCAAGCGTCGCACAACGCGAATTCTGTAACCAGGCGTCACACAATGCGAATTGCGCAACGAGTAGGTTGTTGAATGCTTCCAAACAAGGAGGTTTAAACCTCCTTGCTTCCAACCCATTACAGGGCTCTGCCATAATTCTTCGTCGTCATCAGGCACAGCATCAACAAAGCGCGCATTATGCCTTACATGCGTTTAGCAGGTACCACGGCTCTCCGTAGATTGACGAAAAATGGCACAGTGCCTGCTGCCCTACTTCTAAAAAATTACAATGATTTATAGCGTAGTGGGTTCCTCGCAAGTGCACTTGTATTGGCTGCCAAGGAAGCCCATAAGCGCATGATCCATTTCCTCGGGGTCTCAGTAATGTTCTTCGCCCCCCCCCCCCCCCCGTCCCTCTCCCACGTCAACATATGTTATACAGCATGACGGGAGAGGGAAATAGTGACCGGGCGTCACCCAATGCAAATTACATAATTGGTGGGCCTTTAAAGCTTCCAACCCATTACAAAGGGCTGAGCCATAATTCTTCATTGTCATCAGTCGTCACTTCAACAAAGTACACATAATGCCTTACAGATGTGTAGCTGGTGCCTCGCTTCTCCCAGAATGACAAATAATGGCTTAGTAGGTGCTTCCCAACTTCACAAAAATTGTGATTTATGGCGTAGTGGGTACCTTTCTAGTGTACTTGTATTGTAGCCCCAAGAGAGCTTACAACGGGCTCTAGAAACGCCGCTGTTCCAGCTTTCGCTGTGACTGTGCTGCGGTTTCAGCGCAGGCCTGGCGTCTTTTTGCTTAACGCACTTTGTTGACATATTGCTTACACTGCCAGCCGTATATTTACTAGTGAGTCTCCTGGTTCTTTTTCTCCCCTGTGTCAACATTCTCCCTATACAAATACCGGAACACCTTCTCTGCCCATCTACTCTCTTTCATATTCCTTAGGCTCCTTTCAAGCCTCATTTTGCTCCGAGCTTCCCTCACCTTAAAACTTTTCCATCCCATATTGCCTTTTACAGCCTCATTTGTCGTCTTCCTGTGAGCGCACAACGCGAGGCGTCCTACAGTCCTTTGATTCACACCCATTACT
This sequence comes from Rhipicephalus sanguineus, assembly GCF_013339695.2. Taxonomy (NCBI): domain Eukaryota; kingdom Metazoa; phylum Arthropoda; class Arachnida; order Ixodida; family Ixodidae; genus Rhipicephalus; species Rhipicephalus sanguineus. The sequence continues at coordinate 61,792,442 of NC_051181.1, forward strand.
GAACGCACTTCTGGGGTGCTATGGCGGAGCGATGCCTTATGCCATATTCTATGCGATTCTTATCATTCACCACTCGCGGCCAGCTGATCGCGTTACGCGGACGGACAGTCACTCTGACCACTCGCCAAGCGCGAAGAGCACGGAAAGCATTGGAATCAGAACTAGCATCATTCCGCGATTGCACCCATGACCTCATGCACATCACTGAGTTCCCGAATGTAAGCCTCGGAACCATTACACCTTTCCGCAGACCTCCTTTCCTGGATTAGCAAGCGCCGTCTTGTGGCAAACAAAAGCAGTGTTTCGGGTTTTGCAGAGGTGTGGATCACTAACACGCAAAAGGACATTTCTCTTTACCGTTCATAGAATTATGAATTTCTGACAACTCAGGGGTCTGCTTTGCATAAACACCCAACATGTAATGCTTGTGAATGGGATGAAGCTGATTATGCGCCAGCTTAGAGAGAACCAGGAAACCAACAAATTGGGTGCCAGTTAAACTGGTAGGTGGTGCCATGAAGGAGAAGAAAAAAACTGAATGTGGCGGTAGAAATCTGGCCAGGTGGCGGCTCTAGATGACGGTGATCATGTTCATGACAAGTAGGGCCCGAATGATATACTACGCAAGATCGTGAGATACTGAAGGTTCCAAACCAGTTTGTATGTGTGTCCAAGTTTTAGCGTATCTACAGTTGTCAAGTTGAAAATGACATAAGAACTACTTGCCTGAAGTGTGCATATTGTAGTGATGTGGTTTCTTTTTTCTTGTGTGCAGTACATCTACCAGCTCTGCAATGCACTCAAGGTTTGCCACAGCCAAAAGGTCATCCACCGCGACATCAAGCCGGAAAATCTTCTCGTCGGTTTTAATGGCGAGATTAAGATCGCAGACTTTGGCTGGTCCGTGCACGCACCGTCGTCTAGGTGCGTTTGTCGGAATCTTCCTCCTTTTCAGAAATTGTTTTATGTAGGTGTTCACCAAGGACTGGCTGACACCACTTCCATCACGGAAATGATGTCAGCATGAATGCGCGTGAAATAGTAAAAAAAAAGACTTGTACTGAGGTGCTTGATCAGGGAATTGGGCCTACAGCGCCTTGGTTTGTGGAGACAGATGCCGCCTGCTCTAACCACTGTGCTGCCAACACAAACACCCAATGTGGCATAAATGTGTGTTACCTATGTTCCTTTAGTGCCTCCTTAAACTGGACTTTCTCTCCGCTTTTGATAGGGGTGGTGCCGCCATCTAGGAGCAGCTAAGTGTAGTACTGCATCATGACACTCTTATTAAAAGTGCCAAAAGTGAGCACTTCGGTATTGTCAACGCAGTGGAGGCTTCAATGTAGTGGAGGCCTTCTGCTTCAGTGATGACAGTTTCCACACCTGGTTTCTTTTTCATGACGAATTGGCCTGTGACGCCTTGTCGCCAACAGTGTGGCTTCAACACACACCAGCAGTGTTTACATACCACTTAGTGCTTCACTTGTGATGGCACCAGGTGAGGTTGACGGGCGAATCTCATGAAAGTGAATGCTTTTTGGTTCAGTGAGAGACGCCAGCAGGAAGCAAAATGCCTTTGCACAATCACGGTGCACGCTATAGTCGCGGACAATTTTTCTTGGCAAGGAAGGGAAGGCTGCGGAGCCAAACTACGTGTGTACTACAGCTGCGGAATATAGTCCCACAATTTCATCCATGTTTTCTGCACGAGAAATAAAAAAAACATTGCTTTATTTTCTACTGGATGCTGTTTGAAAAGGCCGTCGCACACACCGAGGAGATATTTATAATTGTTTCATTTTATGCAATGTCATTTCGTGTTTTTGCACGTGTGAGAACATTGCACATTTTACGTGCACCTCGCAGTCGAAATGGCGTCTTCGTCTTCAGGCGAGTGCTAGTCTCTATCCAGCTTTTTCAACGAGTCACCGAAGGAACTTGTGACGAATTTGACCAACAGATGGCTCTGTAAGCAGTCAAAACAAATGGTGTGTGATGTTTACACTGCCACCACACGTGCCCACCCGGAGCTCAGCACCGTCGCCGTGCACAAGAAAATGAGGGAACTGACCGTTGCGAGTGTGTGTGCCGTGAGCCGGATAAAAGCTGAAGCTTTTTGAGGTCCGCTGCTATCCCCAAAGCGGAGAAGACCCCTCTTCAAGTGGGGAAGAAGTTCTGAAAAAACTGGAAGGACATGAATGCAGCTGTATGACAGTAACGAGCTGCCTACATCGGCGAAAATCGCTAAGGATGTATCCACTGACCCCGACATGCAGATGCCTGGTGTTAGTGAAAGGACTGTGCGCCGACTGCTGAATGACATTGGCTTCGCTTCTCGCAAAAGAAAACGGAACTCTGCGCTCTTAGAGAGGCAGGACATTGCCGTGTGGCGCAGAAAGTACCTGCGGACCGTGCGAAAGATGCGAAGGCAACACTGTTATACAGGTATGTTTACCAAACGCTCATTCCTTGTGCATCGCTGTGTGTAATATGGCAGTCCTGAAGCAGTGTGTTAGAACGACAGCTCTTTGAGGTGCCTTCAGCGGAACGCTAGAAAGCTTACTGCTTTAAGTTTGTGTGTTGTTTTTTTCTTGCAACGCTGTCCAATTTTCGTCGATTAGGAGGTTCAGCAGTGAAAAGTAATATGAAACGTGTGTTCCTTTTCATTGCAGGACTGTGTGCTTTTTAGACGAGACATGGGTGACCGCAGGACACATGAAAGAAACTGTGTGGGAAGATACACGTTCTGACAAGAGAAGACTCATTCTGGCAAGGCATGATGACTGATCTGCAAGCACCATCTGGCAGGGGTGATCGCCTGATTGTGCTCCACGCAGGGATTGAGAAGGGATTCGTGGAAGGAGCGCGACTCGTCTTTCGCGTGAAGAAGACATCGGGCGACTGCCATTCAAAAATGGATGGTAACCATTTTGAGAAGTGGTTCGTGGAGCAGCTATTGCCGAACATTGAGCCGGGCAGTGTTATTGTAATGGACAATGCCAGCTATCAGTGTTCACCTTGAAAAGGTGCCCTCTTCGTCAGCTAAAAAAGGCGACATTCAGTCGTGGTTGCGACGCAAGGGCATTCCTTTTTACACTGACCAGCTAAAGGCCGAGCTGCTGGAGCTTGTGAACGAGCACAAGCACAAGTGTGCTGGGTACAAAATTGACACCCTCGCTAAAGCAGCTGGTCATGATGTCTTGCGGTTGCTGCCTTATCACAGCGAATTAAATCCCATCAAGCTAGTGCTGAGCCAAGTGAAAGGGTACGTGGCCACGAATAACACAATGTTTAAGCTTGATGAGGTAGAAAAGCTCTTGCACGCAGGCATTGACTTGGTGAGCGAAGAAAACTAGAGGTGGGACTGCACTCATGTGAAAAAAATCGAAAACGAATCGTGGGAGAGAGGTCGACGAATGTTGTTGTCGACAAATCGACAACAATATTCAGAGGCTGGTAATAGAGCTTGGCTCGCACGCAAGTACAAGCTCCCAAGGCAGTGCAAGTGAGACGAGCGCTTGGGAAGAAATGCTCCGAGTGTCTTGTGCTTCTTGCTGGAGGCGTCAAGAAAAATATAAAATAAATGTGTATTGAAGCTTCTGAACCATTATTTCAATGTGAAACTTTTCATTTTGTCATCAGTTTGTTTTCAACTGCAGGCTATTATTTGAAATAACGTGACTCTATCAACTGCATATCTGACAAAACAGACATACATTTACTAAGACAATCGGTAACATAAAGCCATGGCATGTGCCACATAATAGTGAACATCGCTACGACACGAGTATATTTTACGCTAAAATGTACCTCATAAATTAATGTACGCGAGCTCGAAACAAGGAACAAGTCAAACATAGTTGATTCGTCATTAGAAATTCTTATTCAATTAGTATTTTTCCTTTTAAACATGCACAGGAGCGCACGCTCAAATAATCGAACGGCCGTCGCAGGAGATACGGAACGTTCACAAGCGAAACTAAATTCGAAACGCGCGCCGTACTGGACTACTTCTCGGAGGAGTACATGTACAGTAGCTCCGCCCCCGTAGCTTTCCCTTCATAGCCAAAAAAAGTTGTCCTCTCTGCCTCTTGCATTCGTGAACTTGAGCATCTTGTAACTCAACCGGCTGCAAAAGACACTACGCAGCCAGAGCACAGTGCTCGCACCTTTGCCAAAGGAACTCCCCAGCGGGACGGCGGTTGCCGACGGCATTGTGCGCACCTACAGTATGGCCGCCAACTCTCAAATTGTGTGCCTTTCACTGGAGCTGGTTGAGAGTTCACGAAGCGATTGTCTAACAAAGCATTGGTCTTGCTTGCATGGCTTGCGAGTGCCTGCGGTTTCTGGTAGATTTGTGCAGTGTGTGCATGCAGTGTCTCTGGGAAATGCATCCTGGTAATGAGTTGTTAGACAACTTTTGCTTGTGTACCGACTGTCGAGGATCTCTGTACTGTGGTAGGGTGCCCCTGTTGTCTAATTGAAATGGCTTTACATACCTAAAGCACCATACCTGCCGTTTCATTGTATTGCCGAATGCCTTGTATCACCCAGAATGCCGTTTATACAGATTAGGTGCCTGTGAGATGCTGTTTTTGACTTCACTGTTTTGGGCTGGGCTGTCAGTGTGTACCGGCTGACAATAACAGAATGCTGAACTCGGCACAGGGGCGCACTTGCATTGCGACGTTGTCGGTGTGCACATGAAACGGCACATAACACAATTCATCATACTTGACAGGGATCGTGAAAAAAATGCTCCATGAAGGCTTGGGCGATACCTGCACACATCTCTATAAGAAATAAGACATGGTCATTGACCCAGGATAATGACCCGGCTTACTTTCAGTGTGACCACACGCGCGGGCATGTGGCGGCAACAGGTTTCTCGAATGATAATTCATGTGCAACTACTTATGTGAGGACTTTTCACTTTTGTGTTATATGGATTCCTATGAAAGAGGTGCCAAAAATAACATTTTTCTTTTTCTTGATTAACGTTGGGAGTTCACCACAGCCAGCTTTATTTGCTCCGTAGCCTAGATTATGCATTCGATTGGTGAGCCTACTGATCTGAAATACAGAAAACACTACAGTCAAATGAAAAAAGAAACGCAAAGATTTTCTGGAAAATACTAGGCATCGTTTGAATCAAAGAAAATTAATCGATTGAGGGGCCTGTTTCTTTATTAGACAGAACCTGTTGGCAATCTCTTAGCTTCATAAAAATTGTTTTATCACTCCAGATGTTTACTGTTCATTAGAAATTTGCAGAGTTCCATAGGAGTGTAGTCCACAGTCACTATGGGCGATGGTTGCAGCAAAAATGCGTCACAGATGAAACATGTATGTTTATGAAGCTAGTTAAATAAGCATTCATGTGGCAAATCACCTCTGCGGAGATCCGCTTGGTGGAAAAAAAGTTCACAAAAAAGGGAAAAAGAATTTCATCCGTCCAGTAGTAACATGATGTGACAAAGGAAATCCGTGTGAGTTTCTCAGAAACCATTAGACTTCCTGCATTGGGGAGGGGGTGGGTCTGGGTGGTCGTGTGTGCCACCAAAATTGTTTGATTTCCTGATATTTCTAATATGTCTAATGCTCTAAGTAGCTTTATACCATAGCTATGATAAGAAGCAAGAAGTGTATAGTTTTTTTTTAACATTGTTAAGTGTGTGAATAATAAATATATCACCAACACAGTGCATCATACTATATACCAGTAATTAATGGCGGCTTGAAAAAATTGGCGTTTGCGCAGCTTATATTTCGGTGGTTATGTATATTTTTGTGCATTTGTAATGTAGTGCTTTGCCAGAATACTGAAAAATAGGTCTAGAAGAAATGCGAGAAGAAAGGAAGGTACATACCTGCATGAGATTTGCAAGAAATTCACAAGAAAACCTGTAAACTTACTGGCACTCACAGTAGAGCTATCATGAGGAAGGACCTGCCATATTGAATCATCCTATAGTTGTATACAACTGACGTCATCAGCCGGACTGCCGGTGACCCCGCCTTCTGATCACATTGCAGAGTGCATGAGCGGGACTATTTCTTTAGTCGCGGAGACGATCGGCTGCCGCGCTTCGGTGGTCCACGCAGAGCATCTCCTGACTTAAGTTGTATCCGAATATAAGATGAAAATGGAAAGAGATACAGTAGCTGCACTTGCATCTGTGTCATATGTTTGCAAAGTATCTTTGTCCAGTCCTGAGTTGATTGCATTACGCCACTTTTTGTCACTTGTCAACTTGCATGGGCACTCTATGTGGTGATTGATCAATGTTTACCATGGCATGAATCCGTACCATTATCGCGATTTGTCCGTTACAATGGTTCATTGTTATCGGCCTACTTTATGTAGATATGTACTGATTGATCGATCTCCGAATCACCCATATGTTGCACTTATGGGTGCATAAGTGGTTATGCATTTATGCATTTATGCAATGGTTATGCATTTATGGCATGCATAACTCTTTTTTCTGTAATTGGAATATTGGCCAACTTGAGGCTTGTGTCAACCTACATATCTTCATACTGAAACGTAGTGCGTAGAAAACTGCACACAGTGAAGATGGGCGCTGACTGCAAACTGAAGTTTATTTAAGGAAACCTCTCATCGCACATTTGGCACGCATGCCACCACAAATCAAGAAAGAAAAGTGCATGGGTACCTCATGAACATAACAAAACGTTTATTTGCGTGAAAAATGGTACGAACATACATGCAGTGATGGAAGTGCTGCTCCAATTGCTCCAAACTGCTCCAAAAGAGAAATGCTGCTCCAAAGTGTAATATTTGTTAGTAACTGCTCCAAACCTGCTCCAAGATGGCACTGGGCAACTGAAAACGGTGAACTTTTACTGTGTGACTATTCAGCGAGCCTAAATGAAACCAAAAACAAGCTGTATACTATCATCTAGGATGCAGCTTGTATACTAGCTGTATACTAGTATATTGACGATGCTACATGTATTGGCATTGTTGATATATATCTGATTTAGCTGTACATTTGGACCTGACAGGCAGACTGTTTTGGTGAAATTTGTGTAAGATTAGTTCGTTTGACGACTTTGGTATGTGACTATCACATTTGCCACTTTATCAGCTTTGACCCCATTTAAAGTGTTTAGCTCATTTAGCTTATTGTATTCTTGAAATTTTCAGTGCTGGCTATTTTGGTGAAGGATGCACATTCGGGCGAGTTGGTGATTGTACATCTTGTGAAGGAACCGCACGAAAGCGAAACATTCACTGCTCCTTTTGTCGTTTCGCTTCCGTGCTGTTACTTCAAAAGATGTATTTTCGTGAAATACAAAAATAACATACTGAACTCGTACCGATTATAAGCTGCTTCTTTGGCAATAGTTGCATGTGACTGTGGTTACTTTTGTAATTTGGTGCTCAGCTTTATCGCTTTTATATCATTTCTGCTACAAGTATGGTATTTTAAATGTATGTTGCTCATATTAATTTCTGTTCAGTGACCATCCATCTGTTTAATTATTTGTTTTTTGCAATTTCAAGTGATTATTGTATGTGCAATATGTTTAGTAATAGATGTTAATATATGAGATGCTTAAATGATGCTTTAAACTCCAGGAGTTGTTTGGGATATTTTGCAATATGCTCCGAGAACATCAATAGCTGCTCCAAACTAGCATTTTTTTCTGCTCCAAAAACACTTCTGGCCACTCCAAAGCACTATTTTTTCGCTCCAAGATCTTCTCCAAAAATCAAAATGTTGTTTCCATCACTGTACTTGCCAACTCGCCCAGTACACCACGTTACTTCAGTTCATTTCAACACATCTTGCAATGCACTCCATGATGCCGGGCCCTCTTGTTTGCTGTGTGTGATGGTTTCATTAGTGTGTGTGTTGGCTTGTCCTCTTTGATATTAGAAAGGAACTCGTGCTTTATTTGGGGGGGGGGGGGGGGCATTGCTGCATTCACCTAAACGAGAAAGCATGCCTTTGTGTCACAGGCGGGCCACCATGTGTGGCACGCTGGACTACCTGCCACCCGAGATGATTGAGGGCGCCGCCTACGACGAGAAGGTGGACCACTGGGCCCTCGGCATTCTCATCTACGAGTTCTTGGTGGGGAAGCCACCCTTTGAGTCACCCACGACGCAGGAGACATACAGGCGCATACGCGAGTGCAGAGTGCAGTACCCTCCGCATGTAAGCGCTGAGGCACGCGACCTTATTGGCAAGGTGAGCACCAAAAATCCGTCAAGTACGAGCGGAGTTACAGGGATTTGTTGCACGCTTCGAGTGCTTTCTCTCTCCTTTCGTACCAGTGAGCGCGCTGAAAATTATGCAGGGGGGGGGGGTGGGGGGTAACAAGGGGTGCAAGAAGATGCGTCCATTCTTCAGCGCGCATCATGACCTTGAGCACTTCCTTTTCTTTTTTTTCTTAGACCGCGTGGCTTACTTTCAGTGTGATCACACGTGCGGGCACGTGGCGGCGTCATGCGGCGGCCGCAGTAGCTATGCAGCTCATGATACTCAAATCAGCCGGTGGTCATGGACTTTGGGTTTGTGGCGCGGTCATTTAGGTTTCTGGCATCATTTGTCAAGAGAAGACCGAGCGATTTCTAGCTGACTTGGAGAAAATTATAATTGTAAATTCCAGACTGCGTGCTCTGGCTCGCGTGTTCTCAGGAGCCTCGACTATCAATCGGCACCATGCTGAAAAAGTGTTGGAGTGCCCCTTTAAGCAAGAGCGTTGTATGGCCGATCGGTTTGAAAAAATAAAGCGGCTTGGCGTCATGAACATGAATGTTGGGGTACGTTAACAGGGTACACAGCACTTAAAAGCCGGAAATCTGCCCCAAAATTGCATTTTCAACCTCGCTTTTCAGCACCGGTCCGCAAATTGTCACTTTGGCTATTTTATGCATTGTAACATGTAAAAACTGCAACCACATGCACTCCTTCAACATTATGATTTTGCGACATGGGCAGTGCGACCGGTACTGACTGAAGACTAAAAGGAACGGACACACACAAGTGCTGACTGACTACTGGTTTTATTTTTTTGACACATGTGGTTAATAAGCACAAAAAAGGATCACATGGCGTGTGCATGTCGTGACAGGGTGTCATTTGATACTCAATTAAAAAATTGTACTTCCTTATCATGCAAAGCAGTAGAGATCTGGCTAATGCATGCACTTTGATTCACATGCATGTGGTAAGCTTTTACAGTCTCGTGATTGATTTGGTTATTACTTGTACATAATCCTTGTTTTATGAAACATTGATTCGCAGTGGCACGTTTTGCAGTGCGCAGCCATGTTCACGGTAGCGGAGTTCTTGACAGCTCCCTAAGACGGACACTAAAGGGACACTGACACAAAATTTTAGGCCTCGCGTTTTTTTGCTGCAATGTGCTGCAGGGGGCCTATTAGTCATAACATGGCACATCGTTTGTTGCAGCGCGTGACAGATAATTACAGGCTCCTCATTACCGACCAGTGTGTTTCAGTTTCAAAAATGAGAAGCCTCCAGGTGCAACTATCACCGTCTAGCGGGTGCAGCGAACGATCACGTCAGCACACAGAACTGTGACGCATTTCCGCGCGGTTCGCGTTGTCTACTCGCATTCTCACGCTTGCTGCGCGTGCTGTGCGATGTCGCCGTCATCATTGCGAGGCATCTGCGGATGTGACGAATGCTTGGTACAGCACCAGACATGAGCAATGCATGAGGTCATGTCGGAAGACGCATGTGTGCCAAGTCCGGCGTCTTTACCATGAAGCAATACGCCTCAAAATTGAGCCCGGAAACACGACTCTTCTGCACGGGGGACTAGTCCGTACATCCACAAGCGCGCACAAACTCGATCCACTTCTGCCGCCGAGGTTCGTTGCGGGGAAAGGCATGCAGTGATACGCCTATTCCAGCCTTCGATGGGCCTGTCACTGCAGCCCAGACAGCACAAGGAAATAAAGAAATCCTTTCGAACAGGAAACGGGAAAGCAGTGTCGCCAAACACAAAACTTTCAACGCGTGCGCTGTGGCCGCGGACTCGCGAGCAGCCGCCAAGAAGTAGGCTGCTGGAGCGAACGCGGCAAAAAGAGAGAAAAAAGGCGGCTATGACGTCATCTTGACTTGCTGCAGCGTGGTCATGTGGGGGACGTGGGGGGTCACCGAGGGTCATCTTTGAGGGTGTCAACAGCGCGTGGGTGTCGATCGCTCACGCAAACTTCAAAATTCACTTAAAATACCTTCCAAGCTATCGATATTTTGCCGATGATATAGTATGCATGTTCACGGGAATCGATCCCGCAGGCTATCTCGGCCGCAGAATTTTGTGTCAGTACCCCTTTAATGCAGCGCCTTGTCTGCCTGAAGTACTTTTTATCACATGACAGTGGCATAAACTACTCCTGTTGAGCATGGCACAAACTGCTTCTTGTGCGTTATAGTGCAGGTAGCCTTAGACGCTGGTCTAGGTCTATTGACAAGATTACACATCTTGCTTAACGGGTTACTTGCGGGAAAAACCACTCGCACGCCATATCGCTCGGCTGTCTCTTTTAAACCGTGCCCAATCTGATGAATGTAATGGATTACTGCATACTTTTTCTCTGTTTGATTCTGTGGCTAATATAGTACCCCTTTCTTTATCTTCTTCACAAGCCCTTCACATGCTGAGACCAGCGTGGTTTGCGGAAAGCCGGCCTTATTTAGAGGGCTAGCTGTTGTGAAAAGCTCAAATTGACAATGTGGTGGCAAGACTTTCTGATAGCGAATCCTAAACACGTTGTAGCTACGAGTCTTTTTACTAGCTTCGAATGTGCCGACACATAGTTTCAAATTGGCTTACTTGATCTGGGATAATACTGCCAGCAAATGTGATGGCCTATTCATAATTCAGATCTTATTCATAAAGAAGTTGTCTTTCGAGTGTAGCCTCCCCCTTTAAAGGGACCGACAACTGGTCGCAACGTGGGATTAGATCCTGGTAAAAATGAAGAGACTGTAAAATATAGTGACAGATTCCAGCATCCTTTTCGCGTTGTCTGTGGGATTTATATTTTAAATCATGTTTAAAAGTAACAAAAACTGATATGTTGCGCAGCCTAGCGGAAGAGCCTTGAAGCTGGATTATGGAGTCGGTCACTTTTTGCTGTACGTAGTCACATAGTCTCATGCTGTCATGCGCGCCATAATAAGTCCTGAAAATTAGAGTATGTATAGTATTGTCTATCCCTGCTCTATTTTGTGCTGCTTACGAGGTAAAAGCAGTTGCACGGTGAGAAGCGGCGCTGCCTTCGCAGTAACCAGTGGAACATGTCGAGCCTTGGCGCATGCGTGCACTCAGCAAACTGCCGCGCTCGGACTTGAACCCCTCTTGCGCTCACTGTTTGCAGCATGCGTTGTCACTTGTATTTACGACTTCATATTCACCGCATATTGAAAAATTCTGATCACAAATGTTTCACGGCGTTTTCCACATTACCGTTCCGTGATTAGACGCTCTCACCGGTAAGCTTTCCGTTGCGCTAAAGAAAATGGGCACCATAAAAATTGGTGGTCAGTCCCTTTAGTTATATATATAAATATAATAAATATTATATAAATATTGTAATGATGGTGTCGAACGGTAAGGAGTACTAATTTGAGTGAATTGAAAGTCAATTTGAAGTGAGCCGATATACGTTGAAGTATAAATCAAGTGCACAAAATTTGAATTAACGTATGTTGAAGTGGATGAAGTGCCTGAAATTCGAATTGACTTACGTTAAAGCGATTCAAGTGTGTTAAAATTGAATTAACGTACACTGAGGTAAATCAAGCGCATTAAATTTTAATTAATGCTCGTTAAACTGCATCAAGAGAAGTAAGAGTGCTTCGCACAGCAGTGGCTTTTGCCTGTGATTTCCTTGTCATTAGCTAAAGGGACCCGGTCACGGGGAGGGGAGGCTGAGGAGATGGCGAGTGGTACAGTTTTAATGGCCGCCTTTCATGTAGTGGCCTTACCAAGTGAACCTTGACGGGACAATAAACATCACAGTTCAAGTATCAAATGCAGTAACTCTTTGGCTATGGCACTTCACTACTGAGCTCAGTTTTGGGTTTAATACCAGATGTCGTGGCTATATTCTCATGTGCTCTGGTTAAATTTGCACCCCCCTTCCCCTACCCCCCTAAAAAGGAGAACCCTGTGCACGCCTCGCCTATGCTAGAAGGTGAGCAGTTAAACCTGCCTATAACGAACCTCCGTACAACGAATTCCTTGATATTACAAAGTTTTTCTATTTCCTGCCGTTAGTCTATAGCAGGCCTGGGCAGTATCGTGATACAAGAGTATTGCGATAGTATTTCAGAGATACTTTCGAGTATCTGTATTTCTGTTTCTGAAAAGTGTATTTGTGTCTCAGTAGTGAAATACTTTTAAGTTGTATCGTTTGTATCGTGATACTATGCAGGACGCGAGTATCTCGTTACATTTTTTTGTTGGAAATGAGTTGAGGCGTGTTTCCAAGGGGGAATGACTGTTTTTTTTGTTTGTTTTTGTGCCAAGACAAGCAAAGGCGCCCCGCCGGTCGCCGACAAAAAGGGTGGCGATGGTTTCCCCTCATGCACAGAATGGTCCATACGGTGAAGCGCGCGACGCCACAGACGGCAGAATCGTGGAAGCCTTGTTGTTGGTCTCTGCCGACGAAAGTCGCTGTCTCTCAAGGCCAGTGCAGCACACCTAATTTTTTTCGGGTGGCAAGCCATTTCTTCGTGACCCCCGTGTGGATACCGCCTTCGAGCAGAGGCTTGGCAATGCTTTGCGTGCATTCAGTTGTCAAAGCGGCGACACTTCGAAAAGCAGTTCCCGTTGTCGCTCATCAGCAACCATGGCGCAATAAAGAACACGGGACAAAGAAGTGACCAGGACAAGTGCTCACTATCAACAAAGGAGGTTTTTATTGCAGAAACAGAGCATATATAAGCACCCTTTGAAGCTGCAACAATGAAATGAAAGGTGATAGACACGTGTCTTTGCCAAGAATTCATGCTCTTTCACAGATAAAAGGACAGACGGAATGCTGACACATCTGTTACCTGCCCTGGCTATCTCTGACGCCTCTACGATTTCTCTGGTCATTTTGTCACGGTGCCGATAGAGAACAACTGTCTGATTGAACAGTGGAGCGCACTGTGGCTTCGCGTCACACTTCTTACAATGGGCGGCAAGGTGTCCGTCAATGGCAGTGTTCCTGATTTTGTTGTTGTGCTCGAGCAAGCGAACGTTGAAGCATCTGCCAGTCTGGCCTATGTAATGCCTTCCACATGAAAGAGGAATGTTCTAAACAACGCCTCTTGTGCATGAGACGTAAGCGTTTTTGTGTCTGATGGAGCAAACAGCTTTCCGCTTCCTTGTCGGACAACTCAACTTACACAAACTCAGAAGCTTGTTAGGTGCCGAAAACACAACCTTTACCCCAGAACGCTGCCCGACCTTCTTTAAATTGTGAGACAATTTGTGAAGGTACGAGATTACAGCCACCTTTTCTTTGGCTCGATTTTCTTTTGCGGTTCTCTCAAGTTCCGCTCTTCACTCAGACATGAGACGGACTTCCTTTTTCGATGCAGGCCCTCAGCGACTGAGACAATGAGATGCCTCGGATAGCCTGCTGCCTCCAAACGTGCCACTTGTTTTTGAAGGCTTTCATCCACCAAGTGAAATCACGACTTGCGGAGAGCGTTTGACAAAAAAGAAAGCACGATGTTTCTTTTTATAAGCTTTGAGTGCGCAGATGAGTACTTTAAAGGCGGTGTTGGGTCTATGAACCAAGGTTCGCGCATGCGCAGATTCCATCCGGTATCCGGTAACACGGCAACGTAAAGAAGTACTGTACGTTACAAGCAAAAACTCCCTATTGAAGACTGACCCTTTTGGCTAAGGCGACGAGTGCTTGCTGTTGTTTCTGATGGGGCGGTCTGAGCAGCTGTTCCTGTTTCCACATCTGTTTAGAGAGCTGGCAGGAGCGACTTGGGAGGGCTTAAAGCTTCTCAGCTCCAAACAACCTGATTTTAGGAAGCCAATGTTTGAATTGTGCAGTCTTGACTTATTTGGTTCCACTGCGTGTAGGTAATTATGGCCGGCCTATATGGGCAGCGGAATCCTCAGCCGTCTGGCCCACTCGGCACCGGGTCAGACGGCTGAGGATTCCGAAGATGGGGCCGACTTCGGCTTCTGAACGGTCAGAATAAACGACGTGAGGGGGGAAGTGTTTCAGCATGTAGATTACCCGAGAAGAGATATCGCCACACTGCAGGGCTATTCGGCTAGGAAGGCGGTATTTATTCACTACAACACGAATTTGTGCTCTTCTACAGCAGTAGAGAGTTTTCTTCCTTCCCGAATCTTGTGCTGAGTCCGAACTGACGCTGCCTAGAAGACAACCTATTTGAAATTCTCACACAGCAACCTTCTGAGCAAAGCTTATCTTATGCTCAAAATAAATGTTTACTTTTTCTCAATTCACTGATGTTCATTAGTGATCCGAGTGATTTGCTTAACCTGTGCTATTTCTAGCACAGCACATTTTGTTGTCACTAAGTATGTTGATTTCGGTGTCCAAGGCCTGTTACTCTTGCTGTGAAAGTGTACTTTTTATTGTAATAATACGTGTAATTATGACATTATTACTAATTATGTACTTTGTAACCCCCCCCCCCCTCTGTAATGTCTTAATGGCGCTTAGAGTACTGTAATAGAATTAGAGACGTGAGTTGGGCTGGTGGTGCGTATTAACTGCAGACATAACTGATCAGCGCAAAAAAAAAAAAAAAGGATAAGGAAATAACAGTCGTGTCGGTCGTCTCTACCTTGTCTGTTGTTTTTTGCATTAATCAGTTATGTCTGCAGTTGGTACTGTAATAAATAAATTAATGAACTGAAAGTATCAATGCACTGAAACTTTACTTACAACATTGTGCTGCACTTACAAATGTTTTTGCAGAATATGAGCGCCCTTGAAATAAAAAAAGGTATTCCATTATCTGTATTGCTGTATCTGTACTCCGGAATACTTTTTCGTCTTCTCCGAAATATCCCGTTACGTCAAAGGCAAATGTATTTCAGTATCTGTATTTTAGGTTTCCAGTCCATGTATTTTGATATCTGTATTCCGGAATACTTTTCCGAGTATCTCTGCCCAGCCCTGGTCTATAGAAGCACATGTATTTGCGACCTCTATGCAACAAAGTGGCAGCGGGAGACACCCTTCATATAACGAATTTTCGCCACCGACAACCTAGGAATTTTGCCCCGAATTTCGTCATTTTGGCACAAGCAGGAGGTGCATGAATCTTTTGCAGTTGCCCCACCAACGAGAGCGCTATGATTGACCATGGTTGACCATGATTGTGATGAGCAGTTTAGCATCAGTCTTTGCTGTTAGTATTGTTGGCTGGTTGAGTGCTTGTCTAAAGACAAATCGTTGTTAATTACATAAGTGTGCGTGGATCCCACAAAAGGCTTGTTAACTGGGACGTAAAAAAATATTTCGTTTCTTCTAATACAGCACCGTGGAAAACAACCACTTTTCATGCTTTTTTTTATGGTGTTTAGAGGTGCTGGACTACCTTATAACACAGCAGATGGACAGTAAAAAGGTATTGTTAGTATGTGTAGTCGTTACAGATTGAAACGCAACATTAATTTTTTAGTATAACGACTACTGTGAGCAATTGCTTGAGATCACAGCATCGTAATGCTACTAATTCGGCCGCTAAAGGTAATGTGCGCTCTTATGTAGGTGTTTGAGTCAAAATTGCACCGAAATGGCGCAAACTAAAGACTGGAAGCGAAAGTATGTGCATTACTTAGTCCTGAACTTTCGCAGTTCAATCCTTGAGTACTCTGTTCCTTTTAGGAAAGACTTCCAGCCCCCTACCCAAGAATGTCATGTTCACTCTATTTTAAAAATTTTTTTCTTATGTAGGCCATTAATATTTAATGAATTTCAATATGATTTTATCTTCTTCTATGAACTGCCTTTAAACTCTGCTTGTTTTTGCTCACAACAGCTTCTGAAGAGACGTCCTGCTGACCGCATATCCCTGGATGAAGTCAAGGCGCACCCGTGGGTTGTGAACAATGCGGACACTCAGATTGAGTGTAAAACCTTGTAAAAACATGAGTCCGGCTGATGTGTGTATATAATGGCAACATGTACAGGCACATTGAGGGCCTCTCACCATACTACTCATGGAAGTGTGCTTGCAGGTCCCCGCTTCAGACATGAGGTCCTTGTCACCATGTACGACTTGTTCCTCATCAATGTGTAGTAACACTTCAAGCATGAGGTGCACCACTCTTCACAGTGTGTGTCTCATTTTTTAGCCTCTTTTATTCTGCATGTTTTGACCATGTGAAGTATACACGCTTTTATCTGACGTACGATCAGGGATGCAACAGCTGCGCCAATTGCGCCATTTTGATACAATTTCGTTTTTCTGCGCCGAGCTGCGCCAAAACCGCGATATTTCTCGAAATTGCACCACGCTGCGCCAAAACGCCCCCGGTAACCGCAAAATTTTTCGGTTGCTCTAGTTTTAGCCTTGTTTTAACGCAAAACGAAGCCCGTATTGGCAACCTAATGTTGGGAGAAGCACTGTAGGCACCGTCATCCAATCCAATTCGACCCAGTGGCGCTTGACTCGAACAGGACGTTAATCTGTTCCGGTGTGTTTGCTGGTGGGCCGGTGGGCCTAAATGAAGTTTTTACTGCTGGTTCAAACGCTGCTTTACAGGGTCATTCAGCATGAGCAAAGGTGAACGCCCATTTAATGTGGAAGCACCGCATAAAGAAACGAGCCGTTTGACACGTGCTGCAAATCTTAGTGGGGATGTCGTTATTGTTTGGTGGATTCCGGTTCAACGCTGCCTTTGTTCAAATAGCAGTACTTACGTGCACGAATTCGCGGGTTGTATACAGTAAAGTCTTTTTAAATCTACTGACGAGTAAAGTTTTGTTTAGAGAAGTACTACACGCGAAAACCCTGACCGCCTAAGCCGAAAGAGTTCATCAAGGTACTTGCTCCCCCCCAGTCGCGGTGAGGCCGACACCACAATGTGCCGAAAAAGGCCTTCCGTTTTTTTTGGAAATGTGCAGCAGCACATGCGGCATAGCGCTATTGGTACTATACTGTTAATATATTGCACGCATAATAAAGGCGACGAACCCTAGTATGCCGTTGGCTGACGCCACCTGAGCGGAAACACAGATTGCGTGTCGCTTGCAGAAATGAAAGCAGCTCACCATTGTTAACCCAACGAAATCTTTGCCGTATCCCTACATGCGGTCACGAGCGGAGCGGGTAGGAATACTCCTCGGGAAAAGCTGTCGTACGGTAGAGCACGCGACCGACCCGGGAGTGATGGCGTCCGCTTTGTTGGAGATGCGCTGCACGAAGCTAGGAAAGGTTCGGCTCTACGCGGCGACAGGCACTGCGTTCAATGAAACGATGCCGACTTTCGCTGTGCATAGCTCCCTCCCTTTCTCTCTCTCTCTCTCTCTGTATATATATATATATATATATATATATATATATATATATATAAGATAAGGGGGAGGACGCACTTATGAAGATTGTACTTATTGGCTGGTTTGTCTTAGACGTTGCATGACATATAAACACCAGACTTAGACTTTTCTCTTGAACATATACACCTATGGCGGCTCTCTTTAAAATGGACTTTCTCCTTAAGACCTTCTTAGCAGGGCGGAATACAAAATTCAGCGCATCGGTGCTGAATGAAGTGGATTGCAACAGTGACGTGATCAGCCAGTGGCGTAGGCCAGGTGTAAAGGACCTTGGTGCAAATTCACCAATGCACAAGGCCTTACTGGTTTCCGGAGAATTCACTGGCATTATTCTGCATGTTATGCACTGAAAACAGGATTGTGGTGATGACATCGAAATGTTTGCATATATTTTTAATACTGTTCCAAAAGCAAGCTTTGTTTGTGAAGCTGCTTCAAATTTGGAATTTTGAGCTCCAAAAGAGTTTTTTTTTCCCGTAACCTGCTCCAAATTTAAATTTTTCTGCTCCAAAAGAGAGATTTTCCTGCTCCAAAAATTGCTCCAATTCCTATTTTGGCTGTTGCATCCCTGTACGATGGTAAGACTTGTAATAAATGTTTTGAGAGTTCTTAAATTTTCTTTGTTTGTTCATTGACATGTGCATAGCACAGGAGGTATAAATGTGAAATAGGACTCGTACGTTGACATAGAGTTATACTTTGGGTGTGGAAGTGCTACACTGAAACCTCAATATAACGAACATGGATATAACGAAATATCGGTTATAACGAAGTAAGTGAAATAGTCTTGCAATACATAGTGTTAGGAAGATACGTTTATAACGAATTTTCGGTTGTAACGAAGTCATTTTTGTGCAATATGTAACTTCGTTATAATGAGGTTTGAGTGTATAACCATGGGGCCAGTAACAACCCTGCGGTCCAAAGTTTGTGATGCGCACTTGTACAATTTGAACATGCTGTCGAAAGAATTTTGTGAATCGGTGCTTTAATAAGGAAGTTACAGGGTATAGAACAACCTATATCAGCTGGTTTTGCTTTCTCGCTCGGCCTTCACATCCTTCTCTGCCACGAAGAGAGGTAGGTGTCGCCCGTTGTTGTGGCTACGCCTACGTCGGATACGTAACATGAGGTTGACAATTACGTCATCAGCGCACAATCAACAACCGAACAAGGCTTCCTCCACGTGCCGCGCGTGTCAGAGCAACGCGGTGAGGAAGTACGGTGTGAGGCTCTGGTGGCGAGGTAAACAAGTATGGGACAGGTGCAAAAAAATGCGCGCCCAAAACCACATCACCACAGGGCCAAGGCACCGTTTTGTAGTGCAGAGGACCAATCAACGAAGTTGGTGCTATGTAGGACTGAAGAGGCGCTGGAGAGGGACGCAGGAATTGCTTTTCGAAATGAAGTGTGTGCGCAGCGCTGCAATATTCGCAAAGTGGGATTGTGGTGGCCTTCTTCGCGCATTGGCAATTTTGTTTGGGAGGTGTAAAAAAAAATGTGAGCCTGTTTACTGACCCTTTAATTAATATAGGGTTGAATAGTGTTGTGTTCGGTTTGTTCTTTGAATCAAAAAGGCTGCAGTTTGTAAGTATGAATACTCTAAATAGTTTACAATACTTCAACTTGTCAAGCTTAAATAAGCACAAAATTGGTGCTAAGTGCTACGAATTTCATGCCTGAGTGCACCAAAAAAGCATAAAACATCAATGGGCAATGTCCCAGTCATCAGGTCTGATCATCGGAATAGATGAATGCATTGACAAGCTATCTATGTCGGTCAGGGTGTCTGCCGCGGTGGTAACGATGCTCGGCTGCTGACACGACCCTGCCACAGCGGTCGCATTTAGATGGAGGAGAAATGGTAGAGACACGCGTACTCCACTATGTTAGTGTCTGTTCAGAAACCCAGGGGGCCAGAATTAATCCGGAATCCCACACCACGGTGTTAGAAGTACAGGTGGAACGACGCAGCACCGGCGCCATGCGCTCGCTGCGTCGAACTTCGGTTCCTCCGCGCCGTCACGCCGCGAGATGGCAGGAGCAGTCAAGAGGCTCACAGCGGCGCGCGCCGGCCTCTCTTCCGACAAAGCCACGGTGACGAAGCAGTTGTCGCCACATTGCTTCCTCGTTTAATTCTTTTTGTGCGATGGCAGGTCACGCTATTCGAGTGAGAAAGCCGTGAAATGGGCAAAAAGTGTTTTGTGCCGCAGTGCAACTCTGTGTACAAGACCTGCACTGAAAAGTCGATTTTTCTGCACCCTGAGATGCGGAACGCCTGAATGTTTGGCGCCATGCGATTCCGCGCAATGACCGCGTGCTGCAGTCGACTGATTGCGTGTGCGAGAAGCACTTCAAGCCGAGGTACATAACAAAGACGTAGGAAGCTGTGTACAAAGGGCACGTTCTTGTGAGCACATCACAAAAGGCGGCTCTGGCTAATGACGCCGTGCCGACGAAGTATTGAGTTCGTTTTGAGTTCATCGTCTTGAGTTCATCCACGCCGTGAGTTGGCCCGTTTTTTTTTTAACACCTACGTGCGTTTGCAGTCTTTCTCTCTCCGTGCGAAAGCTACGCTTGTTAACAATGAGAATATCTGGGGTTTTACGTGCTGAAACCACGTTATGATTATGAGGCACGCCGTAGCAGAGCTCCACAAATTTCGGCAATGTGGTGTTATTTACCATGCACTGACATCGTAGAGTACACGGGTCTCTAGCATGCTGCCTCCATCAAAATGCGACCGCCGCGGCTGGGATCGAACTAGGGAACTTCGGTCAGCAGCCGAGTACCGTAACCGGTGTACCATCGCGGTTGACTGGCTACGCTCGTAAAGACTCCGCACACCGCGATCGACGTGTTCCTTGAAAGACGAAGTAGTAACGCTGTCTTCGGGTGACTATGCGAGACATAAACAGTGAGATATATTCCTCAGTTGGCAACAGAGAAGAATCGGAAACACATATCCACCATTCATAATGTCTCCCCTTCTCGCAGTGCCAAACCAGGATGCTTTTTCATATCCTTCGTCGGTGCCTCAAACTTAGCTGCTGGCATTCGCTAAAATTCAGTATTTTATTTACGACCAACTAAAAAGTCGTATTCGTGACACATATTTCTTTATCCGCGATCAGCGACCGCAAATTACTTCGAATGTTCGCGACAGCAAAGACAATGTGCATTTTCTGTTGTAATACTACGGGTAATGCGGTATTTTTTCTATCTAAACTATACTTCTACAAGTAGAACTAATTTTTGTCATATTTCAGCGTGACGTCACTGTCATATCTTTAATTGTCCGAATGAGGAAAGCATATATGTTGAATTTGCCACCGCCAACCTTCGCGGTGGCAAATTCAACATATTCAACAGGTAGCGGCTGTATCGTCCAAATTTCGATTTATTCGAAGCTATTATTTATTTATTTTTGCGCTCGCTATAGCGCGAACGCACAGTTTTTTTTTTATTCATTTCGAGGGGCGGTCGCGGCTCCGAAGCGACCACGCCTGATACCGCTCTTGAGCCACCAGTAGTGTAGCGCCATCTAGGGCCCTGTGAACAAGACGCCACAAACCGCGGACAGAAGTTCGCCGCTTCCGGAGGCGCCGTCGGTCCACCTATAATACTTCTAACACCGTGTCCCACACTATGGCACGCCTGATAATCTGATTTGGCACGTAAAACCACAAAAATGAATTGTGTTGCTTGGGGGAGCCAAGCTTTTCCTGCTATATAGAATGATTGTTCGCGCTCCCTGAAAAGTTAAGTGCATGCGACAAATTGCTTATTTCTTTCTAATGCCCCGTTGTTTTATAGTGTAACAGGTGTTGTGTGAAGGTAGCATCTCTGCACGATAATACCCGTGCCACATGGTCTTTAATGCATCAAGTTCCTAAATGTAACTTTTCCGGCAGGGTTTGGCAGGGTTTGCTTCACTGGCAGAAGATGATCTCCAGCTGTTCATATGAAGATCAACTACGGGCTGTCCAGAGGGTTCACGATGGCGCCCTAAGGCTCGGCCTAACGGTGCCGACGTGGACGCGGCCCGCCTCGGTCTGAAAAGACCGGGCTTGAGGACTCTTAATAAAGTTTTGTGAATGAATGAATGAATGGCGCTGTGCTGAGGTTTCAGGTTTGTGGCATTGAATCACTCAATCTTGTCAAAGACAAAAGGGTGCGTGTTTCGGAACACCTCATATCAATCTATTTCACTGATGAAACAGCTACGCTGTGAGTGCAAACAGCCAGCCTATTGATGAGCCGCATCTGGTTTTTTCAAACGCAAAAGCATTACTTGACTAGGTTGGCAAAAACGCGCACCCGGCAGATGTCCTCAAGAGCAGTGTCTGGAAGGCACGTGACCTCTCGCACCGGAAGTCGGCTCTGGCTACAACCACTTGCAGCTCCGGAGTAGAAGAGAATTAAAGCACTATAACAAGTCTTGAACCTAAGGGCGTGCGCCTTTGTCCAGTGCATCAGTTGGCCTTCAACTTTTTTGGAGGCTGTGTAGCAGCAGCATGGATAGTAGCTGTGGCAGTCGTACATCTTCAATAGTCAAGCCCGCATATGTCGAATCCGTAAGAAAACCAAACCAAGAAAAAAAAAACTGGAATTACTTTGATATATAGTATAATTCGACATACACCTCTCAAGAATTTACCGCATTTGTATTTCCGGTGAGCAGAGCTGATGCTCGAGCTTTGCTGTGTGTCGTAGATAGAAAATTATCATGAACTGGCACACGCTCGATGACCACCCGAGCATTCCGTACAAAAGGTTAACAGGAGAAGCTAAAACGTAGTGGGATTTGGCCAATTTTTGTGGCGCATACGCGCTATAGAAATTTTCTGGTAAACCGTGCATTTCACTTCACTTTTCCCTCTCTCACAGCAGAGCAGACACGCCTCAGGATTCTAATAAAGTTCTTTGTATGTATGCCGTGTGTCGTAGATAGAAAATTATCATCAGGGGCGTAGGCAAAATTTTTTTTTTGGGGGGGGGGAGGCATCAACTACACTTCACGCATGTTCATGTGTGCGTTTGTATGTGTACGTGCATATATACTCAAGCAAAATTGAAAATTTTCGGAGGGGAGGGAGGTTTGGACCTCCCTGGTACACGCTCAATGATAGCCCAAGCATTCTGTACAGATGGTTAACTAGAGAAGCTGAAACGTAGTGGGATTTGCCCATTTTCAGTGGCATATATGCACTATACGAATTTTACAGCAGAGCTGTTATGTTTGCGGTTTGCCGTGTGTCATAGAGAATTATCATCATCAAGAACCGGCACGCGCTGAATGACCGCCCAAGCATTCTGTACAGATGGTTAACTAGAGAAGCTGAAACGTAGTGGGATTTGCCCGTTTTCAGTGGCATATATGCACTATACGAATTTTACAGCAGAGCTGTTATGTTTGCGGTTTGCCGTGTGTCATAGAGAATTATCATCATCAAGAACCGGCACGCGCTGAATGACCGCCCAAGCAGTCTGTACAGATGGTTAACTAGAGAAGCTGAAACGTAGTGGGATTTGCCCGTTTTCAGTGGCATATATGCACTATACGAATTTTACAGCAGAGCTGTTATGTTTGCGGTTTGCCGTGTGTCATAGAGAATTATCATCAAGAACCGGCACGCGCTGAATGACCGCCCAAGCATTCTGTACAGATGGTTAACTAGAGAAGCTGAAACGTAGTGGGATTTGCCCGTTTTCAGTGGCATATATGCACTATACGAATTTTACAGCAGAGCTATTATGTTTGCGGTTTGCCGTGTGTCATAGAGAATTATCATCATCAAGAACCGGCACGCGCTGAATGACCGCCCAAGCATTCTGTACAGATGGTTAACTAGAGAAGCTGAAACGTAGTGGGATTTGCCCGTTTTCAGTGGCATATATGCACTATACGAATTTTACAGCAGAGCTGTTATGTTTGCGGTTTGCCGTGTGTCATAGAGAATTATCATCATCAAGAACCGGCACGCGCTGAATGACCGCCCAAGCAGTCTGTACAGATGGTTAACTAGAGAAGTTGAAACGTAGTGGGATTTGCCCGTTTTCAGTGGCATATATGCACTATACGAATTTTACAGGAGAGCTGTTATGTTTGCGGTTTGCCGTGTGTCATAGAGAATTATCATCATCAAGAACCGGCACGCGCTGAATGACCGCCCAAGCAGTCTGTACAGATGGTTAACTAGAGAAGCTGAAACGTAGTGGGATTTGCCCGTTTTCAGTGGCATATATGCACTATACGAATTTTACAGCAGAGCTTTTATGTTTGCAGTTTGCCGTGTGTCATAGAGAATTATCATCATCAAGAACCGGCACGCGCTGAATGACCGCCCAAGCAGTCTGTACAGATGGTTAACTAGAGAAGCTGAAACGTAGTGGGATTTGCCCGTTTTCAGTGGCATATATGCACTATACGAATTTTACAGCAGAGCTGTTATGTTTGCGGTTTGCCGTGTGTCATAGAGAATTATCATCATCAAGAACCGGCACGCGCTGAATGACCGCCCAAGCATTCTGTACAGATGGTTAACTAGAGAAGCTGAAACGTAGTGGGATTTGCCCGTTTTCAGTGGCATATATGCACTATACGAATTTTACAGCAGAGCTGTTATGTTTGCGGTTTGCCGTGTGTCATAGAGAATTATCATCATCAAGAACCGGCACGCGCTGAATGACCGCCCAAGCAGTCTGTACAGATGGTTAACTAGAGAAGCTGAAACGTAGTGGGATTTGCCCGTTTTCAGTGGCATATATGCACTATACGAATTTTACAGCAGAGCTGTTATGTTTGCGGTTTGCCGTGTGTCATAGAGAATTATCATCATCAAGAACCGGCACGCGCTGAATGACCGCCCAAGCAGTCTGTACAGATGGTTAACTAGAGAAGCTGAAACGTAGTGGGATTTGCCCGTTTTCAGTGGCATATATGCACTATACGAATTTTACAGCAGAGCTGTTATGTTTGCGGTTTGCCGTGTGTCATAGAGAATTATCATCATCAAGAACCGGCACGCGCTGAATGACCGCCCAAGCAGTCTGTACAGATGGTTAACTAGAGAAGCTGAAACGTAGTGGGATTTGCCCGTTTTCAGTGGCATATATGCACTATACGAATTTTACAGCAGAGCTGTTATGTTTGCGGTTTGCCGTGTGTCATAGAGAATTATCATCATCAAGAACCGGCACGCGCTGAATGACCGCCCAAGCAGTCTGTACAGATGGTTAACTAGAGAAGCTGAAACGTAGTGGGATTTGCCCGTTTTCAGTGGCATATATGCACTATACGAATTTTACAGCAGAGCTGTTATGTTTGCGGTTTGCCGTGTGTCATAGAGAATTATCATCAAGAACCGGCACGCGCTGAATGACCGCCCAAGCATTCTGTACAGATGGTTAACTAGAGAAGCTGAAACGTAGTGGGATTTGCCCGTTTTCAGTGGCATATATGCACTATACGAATTTTACAGCAGAGCTATTATGTTTGCGGTTTGCCGTGTGTCATAGAGAATTATCATCATCAAGAACCGGCACGCGCTGAATGACCGCCCAAGCATTCTGTACAGATGGTTAACTAGAGAAGCTGAAACGTAGTGGGATTTGCCCGTTTTCAGTGGCATATATGCACTATACGAATTTTACAGCAGAGCTGTTATGTTTGCGGTTTGCCGTGTGTCATAGAGAATTATCATCATCAAGAACCGGCACGCGCTGAATGACCGCCCAAGCATTCTGTACAGATGGTTAACTAGAGAAGCTGAAACGTAGTGGGATTTGCCCGTTTTCAGTGGCATATATGCACTATACGAATTTTACAGCAGAGCTGTTATGTTTGCGGTTTGCCGTGTGTCATAGAGAATTATCATCATCAAGAACCGGCACGCGCTGAATGACCGCCCAAGCAGTCTGTACAGATGGTTAACTAGAGAAGCTGAAACGTAGTGGGATTTGCCCGTTTTCAGTGGCATATATGCACTATACGAATTTTACAGCAGAGCTGTTATGTTTGCGGTTTGCCGTGTGTCATAGAGAATTATCATCATCAAGAACCGGCACGCGCTGAATGACCGCCCAAGCAGTCTGTACAGATGGTTAACTAGAGAAGCTGAAACGTAGTGGGATTTGCCCGTTTTCAGTGGCATATATGCACTATACGAATTTTACAGCAGAGCTTGTATGTTTGCAGTTTGCCGTGTGTCATAGAGAATTATCATCATCAAGAACCGGCACGCGCTGAATGACCGCCCAAGCAGTCTGTACAGATGGTTAACTAGAGAAGCTGAAACGTAGTGGGATTTGCCCGTTTTCAGTGGCATATGTGCACTATACGAATTTTACAGCAGAGCTGTTATGTTTGCGGTTTGCCGTGTGTCATAGAGAATTATCATCATCAAGAACCGGCACGCGCTGAATGACCGCCCAAGCATTCTGTACAGATGGTTAACTAGAGAAGCTGAAACGTAGTGGGATTTGCCCGTTTTCAGTGGCATATATGCACTATACGAATTTTACAGCAGAGCTGTTATGTTTGCGGTTTGCCGTGTGTCATAGAGAATTATCATCATCGAGAACCGGCACGCGCTGAATGACCGCCCAAGCAGTCTGTACAGATGGTTAACTAGAGAAGCTGAAACGTAGTGGGATTTGCCAGTTTTCAGTGGCATATATGCACTATACGAATTTTACAGCAGAGCTGTTATGTTTGCGGTTTGCCGTGTGTCATAGAGAATTATCATCATCAAGAACCGGCACGCGCTGAATGACCGCCCAAGCATTCTGTACAGATGGTTAACTAGAGAAGCTGAAACGTAGTGGGATTTGCCCGTTTTCAGTGGCATATATGCACTATACGAATTTTACAGCAGAGCTGTTATGTTTGCGGTTTGCCGTGTGTCATAGACAATTATCATCATCAAGAACCGGCACGCGCTGAATGACCGCCCAAGCAGTCTGTACAGATGGTTAACTAGAGAAGCTGAAACGTAGTGGGATTTGCCCGTTTTCAGTGGCATATATGCACTATACGAATTTTACAGCAGAGCTGTTATGTTTGCGGTTTGCCGTGTGTCATAGAGAATTATCATCATCAAGAACCGGCACGCGCTGAATGACCGCCCAAGCATTCTGTACAGATGGTTAACTAGAGAAGCTGAAACGTAGTGGGATTCGCCCGTTTTCAGTGGCATATATGCACTATACGAATTTTACAGCAGAGCTGTTATGTTTGCGGTTTGCCGTGTGTCATAGAGAATTATCATCATCAAGAACCGGCACGCGCTGAATGACCGCCCAAGCAGTCTGTACAGATGGTTAACTAGAGAAGCTGAAACGTAGTGGGATTTGCCCGTTTTCAGTGGCATATATGCACTATACGAATTTTACAGCAGAGCTGTTATGTTTGCGGTTTGCCGTGTGTCATAGAGAATTATCATCATCAAGAACCGGCACGCGCTGAATGACCGCCCAAGCAGTCTGTACAGATGGTTAACTAGAGAAGCTGAAACGTAGTGGGATTTGCCCGTTTTCAGTGGCATATATGCACTATACGAATTTTACAGCAGAGCTGTTATGTTTGCGGTTTGCCGTGTGTCATAGAGAATTATCATCATCAAGAACCGGCACGCGCTGAATGACCGCCCAAGCAGTCTGTACAGATGGTTAACTAGAGAAGCTGAAACGTAGTGGGATTTGCCCGTTTTCAGTGGCATATATGCACTATACGAATTTTACAGCAGAGCTGTTATGTTTGCGGTTTGCCGTGTGTCATAGAGAATTATCATCATCAAGAACCGGCACGCGCTGAATGACCGCCCAAGCAGTCTGTACAGATGGTTAACTAGAGAAGCTGAAACGTAGTGGGATTTGCCCGTTTTCAGTGGCATATATGCACTATACGAATTTTACAGCAGAGCTGTTATGTTTGCGGTTTGCCGTGTGTCATAGAGAATTATCATCAAGAACCGGCACGCGCTGAATGACCGCCCAAGCATTCTGTACAGATGGTTAACTAGAGAAGCTGAAACGTAGTGGGATTTGCCCGTTTTCAGTGGCATATATGCACTATACGAATTTTACAGCAGAGCTATTATGTTTGCGGTTTGCCGTGTGTCATAGAGAATTATCATCATCAAGAACCGGCACGCGCTGAATGACCGCCCAAGCATTCTGTACAGATGGTTAACTAGAGAAGCTGAAACGTAGTGGGATTTGCCCGTTTTCAGTGGCATATATGCACTATACGAATTTTACAGCAGAGCTGTTATGTTTGCGGTTTGCCGTGTGTCATAGAGAATTATCATCATCAAGAACCGGCACGCGCTGAATGACCGCCCAAGCATTCTGTACAGATGGTTAACTAGAGAAGCTGAAACGTAGTGGGATTTGCCCGTTTTCAGTGGCATATATGCACTATACGAATTTTACAGCAGAGCTGTTATGTTTGCGGTTTGCCGTGTGTCATAGAGAATTATCATCATCAAGAACCGGCACGCGCTGAATGACCGCCCAAGCAGTCTGTACAGATGGTTAACTAGAGAAGCTGAAACGTAGTGGGATTTGCCCGTTTTCAGTGGCATATATGCACTATACGAATTTTACAGCAGAGCTGTTATGTTTGCGGTTTGCCGTGTGTCATAGAGAATTATCATCATCAAGAACCGGCACGCGCTGAATGACCGCCCAAGCAGTCTGTACAGATGGTTAACTAGAGAAGCTGAAACGTAGTGGGATTTGCCCGTTTTCAGTGGCATATATGCACTATACGAATTTTACAGCAGAGCTTGTATGTTTGCAGTTTGCCGTGTGTCATAGAGAATTATCATCATCAAGAACCGGCACGCGCTGAATGACCGCCCAAGCAGTCTGTACAGATGGTTAACTAGAGAAGCTGAAACGTAGTGGGATTTGCCCGTTTTCAGTGGCATATGTGCACTATACGAATTTTACAGCAGAGCTGTTATGTTTGCGGTTTGCCGTGTGTCATAGAGAATTATCATCATCAAGAACCGGCACGCGCTGAATGACCGCCCAAGCATTCTGTACAGATGGTTAACTAGAGAAGCTGAAACGTAGTGGGATTTGCCCGTTTTCAGTGGCATATATGCACTATACGAATTTTACAGCAGAGCTGTTATGTTTGCGGTTTGCCGTGTGTCATAGAGAATTATCATCATCGAGAACCGGCACGCGCTGAATGACCGCCCAAGCAGTCTGTACAGATGGTTAACTAGAGAAGCTGAAACGTAGTGGGATTTGCCAGTTTTCAGTGGCATATATGCACTATACGAATTTTACAGCAGAGCTGTTATGTTTGCGGTTTGCCGTGTGTCATAGAGAATTATCATCATCAAGAACCGGCACGCGCTGAATGACCGCCCAAGCATTCTGTACAGATGGTTAACTAGAGAAGCTGAAACGTAGTGGGATTTGCCCGTTTTCAGTGGCATATATGCACTATACGAATTTTACAGCAGAGCTGTTATGTTTGCGGTTTGCCGTGTGTCATAGACAATTATCATCATCAAGAACCGGCACGCGCTGAATGACCGCCCAAGCAGTCTGTACAGATGGTTAACTAGAGAAGCTGAAACGTAGTGGGATTTGCCCGTTTTCAGTGGCATATATGCACTATACGAATTTTACAGCAGAGCTGTTATGTTTGCGGTTTGCCGTGTGTCATAGAGAATTATCATCATCAAGAACCGGCACGCGCTGAATGACCGCCCAAGCATTCTGTACAGATGGTTAACTAGAGAAGCTGAAACGTAGTGGGATTCGCCCGTTTTCAGTGGCATATATGCACTATACGAATTTTACAGCAGACCTGTTATGTTTGCGGTTTGCCGTGTGTCATAGAGAATTATCATCATCAAGAACCGGCACGCGCTGAATGACCGCCTAAGCATTCTGTACAGATGGTTAACTAGAGAAGCTGAAACGTAGTGGGATTTGCCCGTTTTCAGTGGCATATATGCACTATACGAATTTTACAGCAGAGCTGTTATGTTTGCGGTTTGCCGTGTGTCATAGAGAATTATCATCATCAAGAACCGGCACGCGCTGAATGACCGCCCAAGCATTCTGTACAGATGGTTAACTAGAGAAGCTGAAACGTAGTGGGATTTGCCCGTTTTCAGTGGCATATATGCACTATACGAATTTTACAGCAGAGCTGTTATGTTTGCGGTTTGCCGTGTGTCATAGAGAATTATCATCATCAAGAACCGGCACGCGCTGAATGACCGCCCAAGCATTCTGTACAGATGGTTAACTAGAGAAGCTGAAACGTAGTGGGATTTGCCCGTTTTCAGTGGCATATATGCACTATACGAATTTTACAGCAGAGCTGTTATGTTTGCGGTTTGCCGTGTGTCATAGAGAATTATCATCATCAAGAACGGGCACGCGCTGAATGACCGCCCAAGCAGTCTGTAAGATGGTTAACTAGAGAAGCTGAAACGTAGTGGGATTTGCCCGTTTTCAGTGGCATATATGCACTATACGAATTTTACAGCAGAGCTGTTATGTTTGCGGTTTGCCGTGTGTCATAGAGAATTATCATCATCAAGAACCGGCACGCGCTGAATGACCGCCCAAGCATTCTGTACAGATGGTTAACTAGAGAAGCTGAAACGTAGTGGGATTTGCCCGTTTTCAGTGGCATATATGCACTATACGAATTTTACAGCAGAGCTGTTATGTTTGTGGTTTGCCGTGTGTCATAGAGAATTATCATCATCAAGAACCGGCACGCGCTGAATGACCGCCCAAGCATTCTGTACAGATGGTTAACTAGAGAAGCTGAAACGTAGTGGGATTTGCCCGTTTTCAGTGGCATATATGCACTATACGAATTTTACAGCAGAGCTGTTATGTTTTCGGTTTGCCGTGTGTCATAGAGAATTATCATTAAGAACCGGCACGCGCTGAATGACCGCCCAAGCAATCTGTACAGATGGTTAACTAGAGAAGCTGAAACGTAGTGGGATTTGCCCGTTTTCAGTGGCATATATGCACTATACGAATTTTACAGCAGAGCTGTTATGTTTGCGGTTTGCCGTGTGTCATAGAGAATTATCATCATCAAGAACCGGCACGCGCTGAATGACTGCCCAAGCATTCTGTACAGATGGTTAACTAGAGAAGCTGAAACGTAGTGGGATTTGCCCGTTTTCAGTGGCATATATGCACTATACGAATTTTACAGCAGAGCTGTTATGTTTGCGGTTTGCCGTGTGTCATAGAGAATTATCATCATCAAGAACCGGCACGCGCTGAATGACCGCCCAAGGAGTCTGTACAGATGGTTAACTAGAGAAGCTGAAACGCAGTGGGTTTTGACAATTCTCTATGGTACCTACGCACAATAAAAATTTTACAGCCTAGGCGGGATCCAGGCCCTCCCCACCAATTCGCAGGGCAATCAATAAAGTTAAATGATCTGAGAGAGCTGTTATGGTCGAGGTTTGCCGTGTGTCATAGAGAATTATCATCATCAAGAACCGGCACGCGCTGAATGACCGCCCAAGCAGTCTGTACAGATGGTTAACTAGAGAAGCTGAAACGTAGTGGGATTTGCCAATTCTCTATGGCACCTACGCACAATAAAAATATTACAGCCTAGGCGGGATCCAGGCCCCCCCCCACCAATTCGCAGGGCAATCAATAAAGTTAAATGATCTGAGAGAGCTGTTATGGTCGAGGTTTGCCGTGTGTCATAGAGAATTATCATCATCAAGAACCGGCACGCGCTGAATGACCGCCCAAGCAGTCTGTACAGATGGTTAACTAGAGAAGCTGAAACGCAGTGGGTTTTGCCAATTCTCTATGGTACCTACGCACAATAAAAATTTTACAGCCTAGGCGGGATCCAGGCCCATCCCACCAATTCGCAGGGCAATCAATAAAGTTAAATGATCTGAGCAGAGCTGTTATGGTCGAGGTTTGCCGTGTGTCGTAGACAGAACATTATCACCATCGTAAACCGGCACGCGATCAATGACCACCCGCGCATTCTGTACAGATGGTTAACGAGAGAAGCTGAAACATATATAGTGGTGTTTGCACATTTTCTGTGACACATACGCACAATAGCAATTTCACACCAGAGCTGTTAAGGTCGAAGTTTGCCGTGTGTCGTAGACAGAACATTATCACCATCGTAAACCGGCACGCGATCAATGACCACCCACGAATTCTGTACAGATGGTTAACAAGAGAAGCTGAAACATATATAGTGGGGTTTGCACATTTTCTGTGACACATACGCACAATAGCAATTTCAGAGCAGAGCTGCTATGGTCGAGGTTTGCCGTGTGTCGTAGATAGAACATTATCACCATCGTAAACCGGCACGCGATCAATGACCACCCACGCATTCTGTACAGATGGTTAACAAGAGAAGCTGAAACATATTAGTGGGGTTTTTACATTTTTTGTGACATACACACAATAGCAATTTCAGAGCAGAGCTGCTTTGGTCGAGGTTTGCCGTGTGTCGTAGATAGAACATTATCACCATCATAAACCGGCACGCGATCAATGACTACCCACGCATTCTGTACAGATGGCTAACAAGAGAAGCAGGAAACATATATAGTGGGGTTTGCACATTTTCTGTGACACATACGCACAATAGCAATTTCACAGCAGAGCTGCTGTGGTCGAGGTTTGCCGTGTGTCGTAGATAGAACATTATCACCATCGTAAACCGGCACGCGATCAATGACCACCCACGCATTCTGTACAGATGGTTAACAAGAGAAGCTGAAACATATATAGTGGGGTTTGCACATTTTCTGTGACACATACGCACAATAGTAATTTCAGAGCAGAGCTGCTATGGTCGAGGTTTGCCGTGTGTCGTAGATAGGACATTATCACCATCGTAAACCGGCACGCGATCAATGACCACCAACGCATTCTGTACAGATGGTTAACAAGAGAAGCTGAAACATATTAGTGGGGTTTTTACATTTTTTGTGACATACGCACAATAGCAATTTCACAGCAGAGCTCCTATGGTCGAGGTTTGCCGTGTGTCGTAGATAGAACATTATCACCATCATAAACCGGCACGCGATCAATGACCGCCCACGCATTCTGTACAGATGGTTAACAAGAGAAGCTGAAACATATATAGTGGGGTTTGCACATTTTCTGTGACACATACGCACAATAGTAATTTCAGAGCAGAGCTGCTATGGTCGAGGTTTGCCGTGTGTCGTAGATAGAACATTATCACCATCGTAAACCGGCACGCGATCAATGACCACCCACGCATTCTGTACAGATGGTTAACAAGAGAAGCTGAAACATATATAGTGGGGTTTGCACATTTTCTGTGACACATACGCACAATAGCAATTTCACAGCAGAGCTCCTGTGGTCGAGGTTTGCCGTGTGTCGTAGATAGAACATTATCACCATCGTAAACCGGCACGCGATCAATGACCACCCACGCATTCTGTACAGATGGTTAACAAGAGAAGCTGAAACATATATAGTGGGGTTTGCACATTTTCTGTGACACATACGCACAATAGTAATTTCAGAGCAGAGCTGCTATGGTCGAGGTTTGCCGTGTGTCGTAGATAGAATCTTATCACCATCATAAACCGGCACGCGATCAATGACCACCCACGCATTCTGTACAGATGGCTAACAAGAGAAGCTGAAACATATATAGTGGGGTTTACACATCTTCTGTGACACATACGCACAATAGCAATTTCACAGCAGAGCTCCTATGGTCGAGGTTTGCCGTGTGTCGTAGATAGAACATTATCACCATCGTAAACCGGCACGCGATCAATGACCACCCACGCATTCTGTATAGATGGTTAACAAGAGAAGCTGAAACATATATAGTGGGGTTTGCACATTTTCTGTGACACATACGCACAATAGCAATTTCAGAGCAGAGCTGCTATGGTCGAGGTTTGCCGTGTGTCGTAGATAGAACATTATCACCCTCGTAAACCGGCACGCGATCAATGACCACCCACGCATTCTGTACAGATGGTTAACAAGAGAAGCTGAAACATATATAGTGGGGACTGCACATTTTCTGTGACACATACGCACAATAGCAATTTCACAGCAGAGCTCCTATGGTCGAGGTTTGCCGTGTGTCGTAGACAGAACATTATCACCATCGTAAACCAGCACGCGATCAATGACCACCCACGCATTCTGTACAGATGGTTAACAAGAGAAGCTGAAACATATATAGTGGGGTTTGCACATTTTCTGTGACACATACGCACAATAGCAATTTCACAGCAGAGCTGCTGTGGTCGAGGTTTGCCGTGTGTCGTAGATAGAACATTATCACCATCGTAAACCGGCACGCGATCAATGACCACCCACGCATTCTGTACAGATGGTTAACAAGAGAAGCTGAAACATATTAGTGGGGTTTGCACATTTTCTGTGACACATACGCACAATAGCAATTTCACAGCAGAGCTGCTGTGGTCGTGGTTTGCCGTGTGTCGTAGATAGAACATTATCACGATCGTAAACCGGCACGCGATCAATGACCACCCACGCATTCTGTACAGATGGTTAACAAGAGAAGCTGAAACATATATAGTGGGGTTTGCACATTTTCTGTGACACATACGCACAATAGCAATTTCAGAGCAGAGCTGCTATGGTCGAGGTTTGCCGTGTGTCGTAGATAGAACATTATCACCCTCGTAAACCGGCACGCGATCAATGACCACCCACGCATTCTGTACAGATGGTAACAAGAGAAGCTGAAACATATATAGTGGGGACTGCACATTTTCTGTGACACATACGCACAATAGCAATTTCACAGCAGAGCTCCTATGGTCGAGGTTTGCCGTGTGTCGTAGACAGAACATTATCACCATCGTAAACCAGCACGCGATCAATGACCACCCACGCATTCTGTACAGATGGTTAACAAGAGAAGCTGAAACATATATAGTGGGGTTTGCACATTTTCTGTGACACATACGCACAATAGCAATTTCAGAGCAGAGCTGCTATGGTCGAGGTTTGCCGTGTGTCGTAGATAGAACATTATCACCATCGTAAACCGGCACGCGATCAATGACCACCCACACATTCTGTACAGATGGTTAACAAGAGAAGCTGAAACATATATAGTGGGGTTTGTACATTTTCTGTGACACATACGCACAATAGCAATTTCATAGCAGAGCTGCTGTGGTCGAGGTTTGCCGTGTGTCGTAGATAGAACATTATCACCATCGTAAACCGGCACGCGATCAATGACCACCCACGCATTCTGTACAGATGGTTAACAAGAGAAGCTGAAACATATATAGTGGGGTTTGCACATTTTCTGTGACACATACGCACAATAGCAATTTCAGAGCAGAGCTGCTATGGTCGAGGTTTGCCGTGTGTCGTAGATAGAACATTATCACGATCGTAAATTGGCACGCGATCAATGACCACCCACGCATTCTGTACAGATGGTTAACAAGAGAAGCTGAAACATATATAGTGGGGTTTGCACATTTTCTGCAACACATACGCACAATAGCAATTTCAGAGCAGAGCTGCTATGGTCGAGGTTTGCCGTGTGTCGTAGATAGAACATTATCACCATCGTAAACCGGCACGCGATCAATGACCACCCACGCATTCTGTACAGATGGTTAACAAGAGAAGCTGAAACATATATAGTGGGGTTTGCACATTTTCTGTGACACATACGCACAATAGCAATTTCAGAGCAGAGCTGCTATGGTCGAGGTTTGCCGTGTGTCGTAGATAGAATATTATCACCATCGTAAACCGGAACGCGATCAATGACCACCCACGCATTCTGTACAGATGGCTAACAAGAGAAGCTGAAACATATATAGTGGGATTTGCACATTTTCTGTGACACATACGCACAATAGCAATTTCACAGCAGAGCTGTTATGGTCGAGGTTTGCCGTGTGTCGTAGATAGAACATTATCACCATCGTAAACCGGCACGCGATCAATGACCACCCACGCATTCTGTACAGATGGCTAACAAGAGAAGCTGAAACATATATAGTGGGGTTTGCACATTTTCTGTGACACATACGCACAATAGCAATTTCACAGCAGAGCTGTTATGGTCGAGGTTTGCCGTGTGTCGTAGATAGAACATTATCACCATCGTAAACCGGCACGCGATCAATGACCACCCACGCATTCTGTACAGATGGTTAACAAGAGAAGCTGAAACATATTAGTGGGGTTTGCACATTTTCTGTGACACATACGCACAATAGCAATTTCACAGCAGAGCTGCTGTGGTCGTGGTTTGCCGTGTGTCGTAGATAGAACATTATCACGATCGTAAACCGGCACGCGATCAATGACCACCCACGCATTCTGTACAGATGGTTAACAAGAGAAGCTGAAACATATATAGTGGGGTTTGCACATTTTCTGCAACACATACGCACAATAGCAATTTCAGAGCAGAGCTGCTATGGTCGAGGTTTGCCGTGTGTCGTAGATAGAACATTATCACCATCGTAAACCGGCACGCGATCAATGACCACCCACGCATTCTGTACAGATGGTTAACAAGAGAAGCTGAAACATATATAGTGGGGTTTGCACATTTTCTGTGACACATACGCACAATAGCAATTTCAGAGCAGAGCTGCTATGGTCGAGGTTTGCCGTGTGTCGTAGATAGAATATTATCACCATCGTAAACCGGAACGCGATCAATGACCACCCACGCATTCTGTACAGATGGCTAACAAGAGAAGCTGAAACATATATAGTGGGGTTTGCACATTTTCTGTGACACATACGCACAATAGCAATTTCACAGCAGAGCTGCTGTGGTCGTGGTTTGCCGTGTGTCGTAGATAGAACATTATCACGATCGTAAACCGGCACGCGATCAATGACCACCCACGCATTCTGTACAGATGGTTAACAAGAGAAGCTGAAACATATATAGTGGGGTTTGCACATTTTCTGTGACACATACGCACAATAGCAATTTCACAGCAGAGCTGTTATGGTCGAGGTTTGCCGTGTGTCGTAGATAGAACATTATCACCATCGTAAACCGGCACGCGATCAATGACCACCCACGCATTCTGTACAGATGGTTAACAAGAGAAGCTGAAACATATATAGTGGGGTTTGCACATTTTCTGTGACACATACGCACAATAGCAATTTCACAGCAGAGCTGCTGTGGTCGAGGTTTGCCGTGTGTCGTAGATAGAACATTATCATCATCGTAAACCGGCACGCGATCAATGACCACCCAC
This sequence comes from Rhipicephalus sanguineus, assembly GCF_013339695.2. NCBI lineage: Eukaryota > Metazoa > Arthropoda > Arachnida > Ixodida > Ixodidae > Rhipicephalus > Rhipicephalus sanguineus. The sequence continues at coordinate 61,829,303 of NC_051181.1, forward strand.
GCATTCTGTACAGATGGTTAACAAGAGAAGCTGAAACATGGTGGGATTTGCCCATTTTCTGTGACACATACGCACAATAGCAATTTCACAGCAGAGCTGTTATGGTCGAGGTTTGCCGTGTGTCGTAGATAGAACATTATCACCATCGTAAACCGGCACGCGATCAATGACCACCCACGCATTCTGTACAGATGGTTAACAAGAGAAGTTGAAACGTTGTGGGATTTGCCCATTTTCTGTGGCACATACGCACAATAGCAATATCACAGGAGAGCTGTTATGGTGGAGGTTTGTCATGTGTCGTAGATAGAAGGTTATCATCAGCAAACCCCCCCCCCTCAGACATTATTCATCACATAGACTACTGCCGGGTCACCTGAACCCAAACGAGATAGCCCACGACCGTGCGCGAGGCTTCACATGCCGCGATGGCGTGGTCTCTCGCGTCAGTTCAGTGGAGCTTGTCCACAGTGATCCTCTCGTTACTTTCCAGGAAATAACATCTCATTACAGAGGAGAGCGACAGGTGTTTCCCTTTCCCCATTATAAGCTTCACAGATCGCAAGCAAGCACGCTCCACTTGCTCCAGTCGGGGTCTTAACCCTCTATGGGCTTTCTGAGCATGCTTCATCCGGATATTGATCCACTAGCTTTGCCCAGATTGAGGTGAATTTTGCTCTTTGAGTCACAAGCTCTGGTAGTGCCCTGCGTTACAGGATTTTAAAAGAGAAGAAGGCTGGACGACGGCAATCACCAGATCCCAGACAAGACGTCCTGCTTCAGGCTGTCCAGAGGCCCGTGAACGAGCGGAGAGGCATGGCCTCTCTGTTCCGACATGGTACTAGCCAACGGCTAGGTGGGAACCTACCAAGTTGGCCCGCTGCCTCGCCTCTCCGGACCACAATAAAATTGTAAATTTGTCATGTCATCTCATCATGAACCGGCACGCACTCTTTTCATCTTCGTCCTCTTCTGCTTCGCTCCTAATACACGTGAGCCTATTCTTCCGGTGTGGGATGCAATAACTCTGATGGGCGAGAGAACGAATACAGAGAGAGAGTAAGAAAGAGATGGAAAGAGAAAGAGAGGAGTTCTTGGGGAAGAAATAATTTTCGCGAGGTGAGATTCGAACCCGCGTATTCACGATCTGAAGGCTAGCGTCGTAACCACTCGGCTATCCAGGCACACTAGCAGAGCATAGCATAGCCTTGTATAGTATCGTAAAGCAAGGGGTGGGAAAGGGAAGTGAGATCGAGGAGGAGGGGAGAGAGCAATGCATAAGAGCGAAAGGTAAGGAAGACAGAAAGAGAAAGAGAGGGAATCAAAGGAAGAAAGAAGTTGAAAGAGAAAGAAAGTGGAAGTGGGAAATAGATGGAAAGGGAGGAAATAGAAATGAACAGAGTCAAAACAGACATAGTAAAAAAGAAAGAGAAAGAGAGCAAGAAAGAAAGAGAGAAACGGAGAAGGCTACCCAGCTCCGCACTTCCTTCATTCTTGCGACCACTAGTGCGAAGCTGCATTGACTTTTTTTTTCGAGCAGTTACTGTCGGTATACTTGTCACAGTAACAGTCACACACAGTATTGTTCGCTGCCTATACGTACAGCACAGCAGTGTCACGTACTAAAGCGCGGGGTACCCCCAGGCGTCTTTTCGCCGCAGTACGTGGTTGTATCTTACGCAGGGGCCGAACTTGCCTGCAGGTTTTCTCCTTTTTCATTCCTCTGCTGAGGACGAGGTGCGGTGACATTGCTCCGCTTGCAGCGTGAGATATAGTCTAGACTGGCTCGCGTTACCAGGTCTTTTTAAGCGCGCAGCACGTTAAGGGCGCGGGCTGTCATACGCTTTCATTGTCTCATGTAGCTTGGCGTAACGCTGGCAAAACCACGTATAACATAGCCATCCATAGCATTTTGAACGCGCGCTCACTCTAAGGAGAAGTCTTCTTCCTCTTGTTCTTCGAGCGCCTTGATGATGATATCAAGTCCGGAGCAGTTTAGGGGCCCGGGCTGTCGTATGCTGTCGTCGCATGGCGTAACGCAGGAAAAACCACGTATAAAAATAGACAAAAAAGAGGAAGCAAGCGAGAAATAGAAAGAGAGAGAAAGAAAGGGGGGAAAAGGAAGAAATAAAGAGATAAAGAAAAGACAGAAAAACTGGAAAAGAAAATAGAATGAAAGAGAGGGGGAAAGAAAGAGAAAACCAAAGATAAACAAAGAAGGCTGCCCAGCTCCGCACTTCCTTCAGGTTTGTCACCACTGGTGCGAAGCTACCATAATTTTTTTTCTGCCTGTACTGGGTTGCGTGGGTAGCGTCTCATGGACATGACGGAATGACCGCTAGTTCATAATGAAACGTGATGTCCTTTGGTTAGACGCGACGGACGCGCGCTCTTATCATTTGTACCTTCCGTCTTCACATGCGTAAAAGTAGGCGCCTTGTATGATCATACGTGAACATACGTCGGCAAAAAATGTGGATTTCACTTAGACTCACTCATGAAATATATTTTGCCTTAGAGCTCACAGCTCGGACTCAGACTCGCCAAACTTTTCCTCGACCAGACTCTTTCGGACTCACACTGAAATTTTCTTAGCCGGACTCGAACTCGAACTCGCCAATTGGACTAACCAAGGCTCAGACTCGCTGCTCTATCTGAGTCAGTCGGTGTGAGTCGACTCATCAGTCCGTTAGCGTATAATTGGCTTTTTCGACCGTGGTGTCCTTAACACCAATATCTCGCATAATTGGTGCTCTACTTGGCGCCTTTTGATCTCGTACCTCTAAATATGAGTTATTAGGGGCGAAGCTCCTTAAGGCGGCACCCGTTCGTCCCTCGTAGTCGTAGTAGTGCGTAACCAGTCGTAACGCTAGTACCAGATCTTGACCTCCAAGGTGGTGCCGGTGGGAGATTTTTCCTGTGCGTTGTTGGACAATAAAAAAATTCGCAGCGTGCGCGTTAACTAAAAGCTGAATTCTTCTGTCTCTCATTCCCCATTAGCAGCCATTGGCATGTTCCAGTAGGAAACGTTAGTAGAAGTAGAAGTGTAAGTGTTAGCTAAAAGCCGACTTCTTCTGTCTCTCATTCCCATTAGCAGCCATTGTTTACCTCCAAGGTAGTGCCTGGTGAGATTTCTCCTGTGCGTGATTAAACAATAAAAATTTTGTTCAAAACGCCGTTGATTGATGAAATAAACCAACGAAAGACGCCAGATGTTTTCTAAAAGCAAAACGAAAGAACGCCAGATGTTTCTAAAGCAAAACGAAAAGACGCCAGCTGCTTAACGAAAGACGCCAGATGTTTTCTAAAGCAATGGTTTTCTAAACAATGAAAATTAACAGCGTACATGTAAAATTAAAGTGAGCTGCAAGTGGTCATAACTCATCGAACCTTTAGTATAAACGCGCCCGATCTCACGTCGGTGATGATGTACTGGGCAGAATTCACGGAAGATTCACGGTTTACCGATGAACCTCCGCAGCTTCGCCCACTCATCATCATTCACTCCGTGGATATGCTGTGATTTTTATTGGTTGCAATCCAGTGAGGACATTTTTAGGTGCGAAGCATCTTATGGCGGAGTTGAAACCGGTGGTGTGCGGCGTGACCACCCTTACTGCGCATGCGCAAACCCTCTCCGCACACCTCCTCTCCACTTCCTTTCCTCTCTCCACTACCCCTATCCCCTCTCCTCTCCCCCTTTCCTCTACTCTACCCCCTCTCCCATCCCTACTTCCCCTCTCCTCTCCCTCTTTCCCCTCTCCTCTACCCCTCTCCACTCCCCCTCTGAAACGCGGGCTCGACATGCCGAAACGCTGCTTCGCATCGCCTCATGGTCCCCTTTAGCGGGAGATGGCGTGATTTTTTATTATTCTGACAGCAATTATATGGACAGTCTCGGCTGGAAAATGTCCGTCCCCGTCGCCGTCATTCACCGTATATGTGTAAGTATGTATATATATAGAAAAGCCACAAATAAAAATAATTGAGAAATTCTTTCCGACGCGCGGAATCGAACGGGCGACGTCTCGCTTTGCAGCCCGCCGCGTTACACGGGAAGTGGAGGGGAAGTGGAGAAGGGGAGGGGAGAGAGGGAAAGGGGGAGGCAAAGGGGAGAGGGGAGGGTAGCGATGCGGGCTTGTTGGTCTGTCATGGTTCTTGGATGTGGGCGCGAAAAGACAAGGACGAAGGGAAGAAGACACACACACTGGCGCTCAGTGCCAGTGTGTGTCTTCTTCCCTTCGTCCTTGTCTTTTCGCGCCCGCATCCAAGAACCATGGGAGAGGGGAAGTGGAGAAGGGGAAGGGAGAGGGGGAGGGGAGAGAGGGAAATGGGAGAGGGAGAGGAGGTGTGTGGAAAGGAATTGCGCATGCGCAGTAAGGGTGGTCACGCCGCACACCACCACCACCGGATTGAACTCCGCTATAAGATGCTTCACATCTAATAAATAATGAGCTGGCGTATGAACGCTAGTGCTTTGAAGTATGTGTGAGTCAATGGGAATATAGCGTGAGCCGACATAAGGCTGATGGTAATGCTGTAGCTGTGTAGATAGAACCATACTTCGGCAAAAAAGTGTTGAGCTCACTCAGACCCACTTAAATATATTTTGCGCTTAGGGCTCACTCAGGCTCTGACTCACTAAAAATTTTCTCAACCGGACGCATTCAGACTCAAGCTCACCAAAATTTTCCTCAACCGGACTCACTCGGACTCAGTCTCGCTAAAAGTTTTCTCAACCGAGCTCATTCGGACTCAAGCTCACCAAAATATTACTCACCGGGACTCACTCAGACTCAGACTGAGATTCTGACACTGACACTAGACTCAGACTCAGACAATGGGATCGCGCATGTTCATGATTACGCCGAGATTTGTCCCCGATTATAACCGCGCCTAATTTCGCGAAGCCATCGAAATTTTTATTTGCGCCTTGCTTCTTTTTTCAGCTCGTTTCCGAAGCCGCAGCTGTATATCGCCCGCGGCTCACGCGCATGCAAGGCTCTAATATTTCTCTAGCCGAAACCACGATATCATTATGAGGCACGCCGTGGTGCGCGGCCTCGGATTAATTTCGGCCACCTGGGGTTCTTTAACGTGACCTAAATATAAGTTCGCCGGTATATTTCATTTCGCATCCATCGAAAAACAGCCGCCGTATGCGGGAATCGAACCTACGACCTCGATTTTAGCAGCGCAGCACCTCAGCCTTACACGGCGTGATGCATGCAAGGCCAATATAAACGCTCAGTTTAAACATGCAGCTTAATAATTCTGTTTACATTGAGCCGCGACTGGAAATGTGCCGCCATCAGCTGAATAAAGCACTTGTAGTACTCACGGCGCGGTATTTAAGCTGTGGTGTATTAAGCTAACATCCTCCGCCGCTGTCACATTACAAATGGTTTACACCGCCGCTGTCACATTACAAATGAGCCAGCGCGCAATCTCGAAATGAGCAGCGGCTGTCTATATGTTGTAGCTTCGCTTCGCAAACGCACTTCCCTTTCAAGTGAGCACGACCATCGCGTTTCTCCCCGTTAATAGTTGGTAATACTGTGTGCGACAAAAATCGCTTCAAGGTGACAAGACCGTGAAAGCATCGCTTAGTGCGGCGAACTGCCACAATCCACTCTGGACACTTCTGCTCCTCGCACTGCCTCCATTGGAAACGGTGGAACTTGACGGGCAGTTTCCGGCTCTTCGATATTTTAAAACTTTTGTGACAGAGCGTGAAACAGCGCGTCGAGACGGGACAGAGTATGAAAGGAAGCACATATACATAGCGCTGAATAACAAATGAGTTTATTATCACTAGACAAGCAATAAATACGAAAAACATATGTAGCATCACAGCACCCGCAAAGCGAAACAGCCCCACTATTAAATTTTTCACAGTACACTTGCACTCAACCCTCGAGGAAACAGATTTCTTTTTGTGAAATGGCTACGGAAAGGGCTATGCTCAGTATGTACTAACTGGCCGCCAACAATCAGTGTTGCTTTTGTGACAGTTCACAATGCAGCAGGAATGCGTGCCTGCGCTTTCCAAGACGACGAAGGAGCGACAGCCATAGCAAAAACCAGCTGAATTCCACATAAGGATGCATCCATGAAAGACATCCAGAAGAAATCCTCACGAGTAGGGGCCCACCGCTATCGATGAGAGAGGAACCGGTTAAAACAACTCCCTCGAAATCGGCCCCTAACAAAAATCCCACTGGCTATACACCCACACTTTGTGGCATGTTCCTCCTCTGGAGAAGCTATTAATAATTAGAAAAAAACATTTTTTTTGACTAACGTATATTCATCTGCCATATCCTCTTTTAAACGAAACGTGAAAAAGGGTTCTTTACCTAGAGAAAAAGACGATGTCAGCAAATATAGTTTCACTTCATATCTCCCTTATAATCTCGGGGAAAAAAAAAGAGGGAGAGAAAAAGAAAAAAAGAAAAAAAAAGATGTTTAAAAATAATAACAATAATAACAAGACACGAAAAGAGAGAGAACAAAAAATAATACAAAAGAAAAAAAAGAGAAAATGAAAAGAAAAAAAAAGAAAGAGAAAGAGGGAAGAAAAAGAGAAGGAAAACGAAGAAAGAAGGGAGAAAAACATGAAAATGAAAAAGAAGATAAGAAAAACAAACGGACCAAATATGTACTGGACATATTGTTATCAATCCTTGCCATCAACGCGGCCTGGCTAATTTGGCAATTATTACATGATTGACTTTGTGTGATTATACTACATGTGCTTGTATAGATGTGATTTGAAGCCGATACAGTGCATCTCTCTTGTGATCTGTTAATAATATATTACATTCTTGAACTTGTGTAATTATACTACATGTACTTGTATTGAAGTTATTTGAAGCCGATACAGTACATCTTTATATCGTTATGATATTAATATCATCTCTCAATACCTTTGTAAGAGCCGGTGGAGTTAGGGAGGAGCCGGGGTAGTAAATAAAAGTCATAAAAAAAAAGAAAAAGAAAACCATAACAACTAACCTGTATTCAAATAAATCCTGTTCAGTCACTTATCAGTTTGACGAGTTTTACAGTAGGCCTCAAAAGGACATACTGGAGGACAAGCTCAACACGGACCCATCTCTCCAGCAGAGTGACCCAACAAAGAGAGGAATGGAAAGCCTACACAAGAGAGACAAGAGTAAAAGAAAAGAATGGAAGACTTGTTAGTCAAGACGAGCTCATCGGAGATCCATTGTGTCAAAACAGTTGTAAGTCAAGATGAAGAGAAACCGTAGTATGTAATCTAGAGAATTATGCCCTTGGAGGTGGCTTCGGTGGGTGGTGGGATCAAACTGTTACTTTTTATTTTGTATTTTTTCTTTTAATAGAAATTTTAGTACATTTTGTTCTTTTATCTAATTTATCGATTTTGGCCTGCGATACTTAGGTGGTGCAGGCAGGGCACAGTTTTTTTTAATTTATATTTCATTTATTTTTGCCCAACTCCACTTTAAAGTAAAGTAAAGCCATAGCAAAAAAAAAAAAAAAAAACGCGAGAGAAAAGCGTGGAGAACCCCGTTTGCCGCGAGCGCAATTGGAAGTCCGAGCGACCGGAGATTTCCCATCTCTCCGCTGGGGCGGCGGATGGCGCTGCGCAAGCTTGAGCGTGGGAAGCCTATAGTCGGATACAACTTTAGAAGACCGGAGAGGCCCCGCCCTGACGACCAAAGCGCTACAGCCAATTGCTTCCTTGACTAAAGGAGTAGTTCGGCAATGCTCTCCAAAGGCCGGGTCACCGGCCGTCCGGCTCATGACGTCAATCTGGAGTGCACGCCTATTGGTGCAGACATGTGTGCATCCGCCTTTGAGGAGGAAATGCCGCGGACTTCTAAAGTTGTATCCTATACTAACCATACAATATACGTATTTTCTATCACTGTATGGAAACACTGGCTTAGGAGAGTTTTAATTTTTGTTGCTGGATGAAATCACAAAGTAGCCGGACTATTGGTAGCGCATTTACTGTAAGAATTTGCGAACAGTTTTTGAAAAGGGCCCACTTGTCTACTTCGATATATAGTGCCACACGCAGGCAACCAAAGCTTGCGCTGCTGAATTAGTGAAACAGATAGAGGAAGCCATTTTTCACGAATGAATTTCGTGATTTTCGAGGGACAATGTTGTCTATTGAAACAAGGGTAAACTGCGCTAAATGTTAAAGCGAATGGAAGAAACACACATGACACTTAGACTGCATTTCTAGTGTCGTATGTATTTCTTCATTTCGTCTTAACTTCTCGCACACTTTGCCCTTCCTTCAGTATGAACCAACTAGCCCGAGAAATCTTACTGCTGTCTATGCCTCTTCGTCTCCTTGTAAAGTTCAATTCCGATGACAATCTCTCCACGTGCTCTGCGAGAAAGTAGATGCCCAGGCGATGTTCACGAACACTCCGGAGATTCTTCGAGTAAATACGCATGTGATCTTTGCAGCGAATTGTCAAAAGCGTCAAGTCTTTAAAGGGGTGGTGCCACCAAATTTGTGGCTTGCGCGTTCTTTGCTGTAAGCGTTTCCTATATCTCCAGGAAGCATGATGCGCACACCAAGATTCATGTATTCTCGCTGAATAATTTAATATCGCCTTTTGATGTGGACAACTTACGGTTTCGGTTTCTGGACGCCGAGGTTGGGCAGTGACGTAGAAGTGTAGGGGGCTTGGTCACGTGACCACACAAGGCTGTGCGCACTTAGCCAGGAAGCGATCGAAACTCAGCAAGTGATGTAGCAACCGATGCTTTGCCGGTACTATAGTGAACTAGAATATATTCCAGTCACTACAGCCGGTACGTACGTTGCGGAGGTCCGAAGTTCACTCACGTCACTCCCGCCGCAGCTCGGCAGCATGCGAAACGCGCTACACAAAGCGCTTGCGGTGCGCGGATACGTCCGGAAATAAGTACACGCTAGTGAGCTTTCTCTTTTTCTTTTCTTTTTTTGAAGCTTGGGCAGCTTCTATTGCTGTTGTTGCCTAAATGTTTATTAAGGAAGCATGTAATTCATGTAAGCTGACGGCCTGTGCATGTGTTATGCGCTAGAGGTAGACGTAGACTCTGTTATGTTGAAAACCAATCCTCTTCCTTACGCCGAAAGCGACAAAGTCTAAAGCCTTACTTTTCTCGTAAGCTCTGCATTCCAAATACACAAATAATCGTTTAAAGTATTTGTATACATGTCAGCAGCAGCAGTATATGATCTGAACGCACACAATTAGTGTTGCGAGGCTGCCTTAGCGCGATTAAGGTTGCTCATTTTGCTAAGTTTGCAAACAATTTACTCGTTTATTATAAATGGCATCATACATATTGTACACAGAATAAAGGGCCGAGGGGCAGTATGGTGCGAATATCCTGCTAAAATGAAACGAAAGCTTTTTATCGCTATTATTGCCGACATTTCTTGCTCATAATCTCTAGCCGCTACTGTATCGGCACTCGAGTTGCACCTTGAGTCCTTATCAAAACGATGAATACGTTGTTGAGTAGTATGCCGTAAAACTTTGCATGCGCGCAGTATCAGTGCGTTTTTCCTTCTTCTTTTTGTATCTGTAGTTTCTTTTTGTGTATCTGCAGGTTTTCCCGCATGCCCAATTACATGCACATATTAATGAGTGTTTCCAATACTGTTTTACACTTTGTGCGGTAGATGCACGGCGTCGTTTATTTGTCTCATTTATTAATAATAATATCTGGGGTTTTACTGGCCATAACCGTGATATGATTATGAGGCACGCCGTAGTGGAGGGCTCCATGAATTTTGACCAGGACATCGCACAGTACACGGGCCTCTAGCATTTCGCCTCCACCTAAATACGACCGCCGCTGGGATCGAACCCGTGACTTTCGGGTCAGCAGCCGAGCTCCGTCACCACTATACCACCGTCGCGGACGTATTTTTTAAGGCGAAAGCCTTAAATGCCTCATCAAAGGCGAAATTTGACTGTCGGCGTCCCGCGTCTACGGCGTCAGCGTACCACGACGTTGGGACGAGGGATGCAAAAAATCATCGTCACGTGATGACGTCACCATGGCTTCACAAATTTTGGCGTGATGTCATATGACGCCTTTATCACATGACAACGTAGCTCGGTCAAAAGTGGACAGATCACGGAGGCAGTGCAAAACCAGGTGAGGTGCCTCCGATCTTGGAGGCAATGCAAAACCGCGCCTTGTGCGCAAAAAACGGAGAAGATGGCTTTCACTTTCGAGCGGTCTTAAGCGAACGCATAAGGGAGCCTGTGAGTTTTAGATGCGAAGGCATCTCTTGCTCGGGGGTATGTCCCGCGGCGTGCTAGTCCGCACTCACACTACGCATGCGTAACTCTCCTCCTTCCCTCTCTGCAACAACTGCGCGTTACTCTCTCCACTTCTCTCCCAGCGCTTGCTTGCGCTTCTCCAGAATTCTCGCTTCTGCTCTCGCGGCGCATGCGGTAATCTCCTCCTCTAGTCTCCCCTCCTTCAAGTGGTAGACCGCTGCGCGCGTTCAGTCCAGCGCTTGCTTCGGTTGACTCCTCTTAAAGGGGCCCTGCAACACCTTTCTTAGTTATATTAGAATAGTCTCATTATTGACGTATGACTCTTCACGAGTCATATTCCGCAAAAATTTTTCGAATCCGTCAAGTCTAAGTGGTGTTACCAAATTATAGAGATCACGTTCCGCAGCTTTCTCCCTCAACTCAACGTAGCGAGCTCGCGGAAAGCTGCGCGCGGCGTGAAGGGAGGGAGAGAGGGAGGGAGGGCGGGCGGAGGTGCGAGGAGGCGACGTCAGCGCCGGCGGCATTTTTTTCTCTCTGGCGTCTCGGCGCAACCACGTGGTCTGTGGCGCCACTTCCGGTCGGCTCGCGCGGTCGTCGTCGAGCGGCGAAGCCCATGGCACCGTGTATCGCGCGTGCTTGAAAACTGCGAGTCGGTTTGGTAATGTTGGGTGTGCACCTCGAACTGCCGTAGTGTTTTCATCGCTCTGCCAACCATGGATGCAAACTTGCGTGCGCGTTTGGAACGAATGACAGGTGAGATGGGTTTCGACCCACACTCCGATACACCGCCTCGTCGCACTGCTCGCGCTTGAATCGTATTCAACACGGCAAAGCTGCGTGCACCCTTCTCCCAGTGGCGGTACTTCGATGCTGTTTGCTCTTCGAATGCGGGCGCACAGCGAGTGCGGGCTGACAACAAAGAACTTAAGACTAGAAGAAAGGATCGTGGGGCATCGGGCCGGCGCGGACCCATCCCCCGCCTGTCTGCAGCTACCGTGAAAATGCGAGTCTGCTTGGTTGCTGTGTCGCGGTTTCTCGGGAACCTGAGACTACGGGGAGGATACGCCGAGGTACGGCTCGATGACATACTGAACAGACAGCGAACGGCGGAGCCGATCGCACTGTGTATCGCGCGTGCTTGAAAACTGCGCGTCGGTTTGGTAATGTTGGGTGTGCACCTCGAACGCCGTAGTGTTTTCATCGCTTTGCCAACCATGGAAGCAAACCTGCGCGCTCGTTTGGAACGAATGACAGCTGAGATCGGTTTCGGCCCATACTCCGATACACCGCCTCGTAAGACGGCACTGGCAGACGACCCCGAAGCGCCGCCATTACCGGACGCCAACACTGTTATCGGAGACATGCTGCACGGCTGCCTCGGTCGGTCGTGAGAACGTGCCGACGATGTCCCAGCTGACGAGGCAACACTCGAACGGCTGCCACTCTCAACGGCAACCGGCGATGGTCAAAAGCACAGAAATATTCACGTTTTCGGCACTGCGCATGGCGAAGAAAACGGAACCACGCAACTACGAGCAGACGAGCTGTCGGTGAAACCGGAAGTGCTAATATTAATGTTTGTTCGGTGTTTTTAACGCGATAACAGAATATAAACATACATATTATACTTCTTATTGAACTCAAAATTAACAACGAAAGTAATCATGAGGGTGTTATCGTGATTATAACATCAGCCAATGGTGGAACTGCCGACAATCGCGTCATATTTTGCGGACTAATACATCATTTGTCGAGAGAAGAGGGAGCGATTTTCAGCTGACTTTGAGAATTTATTGTAAATTCCAGGCCGTGCGCATCGCTATAATATTTGGCTCGCGTGTTCTCGGGAGCCTCGACTACCGATCGGCAGCGCTTTTTGAGCATGCTCGAAAAGTGTTGCAGGGCCCCTTTAAATGCGGGCTCGACATGCCGAAATTCTCTCCTGCGCAGCGATGAGCGCCAGCGCATGCGCGTCCCCTCCCCCTCTCTCCTCTCCTATGCCGCTCCCCTCTCGCGCGCCTGTAGACCGCGTTCCCCACTCGCCCTGTGAGAATTACCGGCCAGGCTAGAGGGAAGACACGACGTGCGTAGTGTTCCTCTTCGCGTTCCACGACGCGAGGTCGGTAGCACGCCCGAGGCACTGACCCGAGGTCGGTAGCATGCCCAACGAACTCCAACGGAACGCGGTCGTGCAAGTGCTCCGGCTTCGCATCGCGTCATGGTCCCCTTTAGCGGGAGATGGTGTAATTTTTTTATTTCATTAACTGGTTTTCCATGACGTACTCATTGTACAACTTGACTGTTTCTTGTATTTTTTTACTGACATAGCGTGTCTACTGTGCACAATGCTTCCCCGTCTTCTTCTTGTTTTCATGCGTCTTCTTTGTATAGACGCTTCGCGAGAACTGTTTGTATGTGCATTCCTGTATGAGCCTTCGGGGCTTACATTATCTAAGAAAAAATTTCCAGGATGGAACGGGGTTCGAACCTGGGCCCTCTGCGTTGGAGCCCAGTATTCTACCTCAGAGCCATGCCGATTTTTTTTTCTTTATTGCCTGCTTATGACATGTAACAAACAAACACAAGAGGAAACGCTATTTACAATACAAACACTGGTTGCGTAAAAAGGGAGGGAGATCGAGAGGAAAAAAAAAGGGAAGGGCCATGCTGGGACTAATGAGGACACTCTAAAGCTTCTTTATTTGTGAAAGAAGCTCTACACGATCTAACCAATCGGGCACATCTTCAAGAAGTTTTTCTTCAACAAAACGGGATATGCTTTCTTTGAAGTATTGACGCGCCGGACAGGCGTCCGCATCAGCGTGCCGTATGACCATCGTGCACTTCCATATGGTGTGGAGTGTAATCAAGATTATTAGATCAAACGGTGTCCCGTCATCACTTTCAACAGAGAGATACCGAATTCTAGAGGGTCTAAGGAGAAATCTTTTTTGATGGTACGCTGCAGTACGCCCCATAAAAACGCGGCGTCTCAGCAGTCCAGGAACATATAGTCTGTCGTTTCTACTTTTCTGCATATTAAGCAATCGGTTCCCTATGGCACAATCATGCTCTTTCCTTCTAGCCAGGGTTTGACTGGAAGTGTACGTGAATGTAGTTGAACGAAGAATGTCTTCATTCTTGTAGGTACCATGATTCTTTTGACTCTCTTTAGTACATTTCTCGATCGACCCCCAGGATACACGGTTCTATACAGAGGTACTGGTAGTACAGCGTCACAAATGTTTTATACAATTTATTCCGTGCCACAGTGGAAAGATAATCGAACGAAAAGCGAGTGGACAAAAAATTACTAGCTAAAACTACTCCTTTTAGAAATCCATGCCAGCTTCCACGCAAATATTTCGCAGATACAACAATGTTCGGCAACCGTTTGCACAGAGGAATCTGGCACACACTGCGCAGAAAAGGGTCCGGTACGTTGCGTAAGAACAGAAAGCGACTGACAATCTGGCGCAAAAAGAGGTGTGTCAATCCCAGCCCCCCATTTCTAACTCGCAAGAACAAATTTGTCCGGCTTGTCCTTTCCCATGTTGACCCCCATACGAACACTGCAAGAACATGGTGAAATTTCTGGATGTTAACTCTAAAACAGTGAAGAACCTGGAGCTCATAAGAAATGTTACTGACCAAAAATAAGTTACAGACAGTTGCTCTAGAAAATACTAACCATTTCCATACGTTCCATTTGTTCGTCGTATCACGCAACTTAGCAGCCTGTTCCTGTCCTTTTTTTCTCCTTTCTTGGACTTTTACGCCGACGTCAGGTTCTTCCTTGGTGTGCTAACAAGACGTCGGGTGAAGACTCCACGGGCTGGGCGCCTTACAGGTACGACATCCCTTTATCAAAGGCTCGGTTAATACGCTACTACTACGGTGGTTGGTAGCCACCGCCACGAGTCCTATGCTCGTCCAAGTGTGTCAAGCCATATGAGTGATAACAAAGGGCACAATGAAAAGCCTGGGGGCGTACATGCGCGACAAAACATCACAAAGCCAGCACGTTTACTTGTTCACAACCGTGTAACAGCTTCAACGAGTTCAGGAGCAATGATGACGATGAAGCGGAGAGCAAGAAGTCTCGCTTAGAAGAGAACAAGTTCGACGATAAAACGTCAAAATATGACTTCAGTGATGCAAAAGTCTACGAAAGCAGTGCGCCTTCGGTAGTTTATTGATGCTACATCATCGCCATCGTCTCTTCTTTCTTCTCTTCCCCCTTCCTGTTCACGGTCGCTTCACTTTGTCTTTGCCGCTCTGGTGCTGCGGTTATGCTAAGCTTGCAGAATATTATATCCTCCCAACCGTCTGTCTTCATCCCTCCTGGGATGATACGGGAGAACATTTCCTATCGAAGCTTCTTCTGTTTTTCCTCTCAGGCCTTGGTAGTACACAGTCTTCAAAATTCCTTGTTGTTTTGGCGTTTTGAGCACACTGAAAGGGCCGATGAACGGAAATTTTGCATCGAGACCTTTGCGCACCAGAATCATGTCTCCAGGCATAATATCCGGCATCTTTGCCATGTGTCGTTTGTCAAAGTTTCTCTTCATGTTACACCGGTACTTCTTCCCCTGTTGTGCTGACAATGGTGTTTCTCGGAGTGAAACTTTACCAACGATGTCCAGCCGCAAGCCATGCGCTTGTTCCAAAAGCCGCAAAATGTGGACTGCATCCTATTCCAGCTGTGTAAGAGCGATTATGATGTGAGACTGCTGCCTCGAGTGAGCATTTCCAACCTCCCTTAAATTGTGGGTAGAGTGCGATGAATGTCTTCAGGTCACGAATTACCCTTTCAGTGAGAGAATTGGCTTCGGGGTGATAAGGAGCAGGGAAACGAAGCTCGACACCTCTTTGCTGTGCCCAAACTCGGAGCTTGTCACTTCGAAAAGCTGGTCCGTTGTCAGCCACTACAACCTTCACGTTTTTGAAGATGCCTCTTTCAAGAAGCTGAATAACGGAGTTCGTGTCCTCTTTTCCGGGCTTGGCAGCAACGAACCGCGTACATTCATCCACTGCTACGAGAAAAGCTTGCGTTTTTCGGACGCCCTCGCCCTTCTTTTTTATCTCGGCGAAGTCGAGGTGCAACACTTCGAATGGAACGTCTGAGTATGTTGGCATGACCATCTGGTTCCCTCTTGGCTTGAACTTGGCTTTGTGCACCTGACATTCGTGGCATGTTTTGATGTAGCGTGCAACATCCGCTTTCATGTTTTTCCACGTGAATCTTTGCGTAAGCTTCCGGTATGTCCTCCAAAAGCCATCATGACCACCTGATTCCGGGCTATTATGGTACAGTCTAAGAATTAACGGCACACTTGTTTCAGGTATGTGTATGCGACCATTCCTAAATTGTAAATCCTGTGTGCCTTGCCTTCCCAAAGCGTTGCCATGTTTACGCTCTCGCAGTTGGCTTCCTTTGGCACGTGCAATCTGGAAAGTGCATCAGCGTCTCGATGCTTGAGTCCGGGGCGATGCAAAACTTCGAAACTATACTGCTGGATTTCACTTATCCACCGAGCCAGCCTTCCTTTAGGCTGCGCCAGCTGAAGGAGGTGCGTAAGGGCTTGATTATCAGTGAAAAGCTTGAAATTTCAGCCTTCTAGGTAACTCTTGAAGTATCTTAAGGCCATCACTACAGCAAGTGCCTCCTTTTCGGTAGTTGCATAGTTAACTTCTGCCTTTGAAAATGTATATGAGTAATATCCAATTACTTGTTGCCTTCCAGTGGGCTTCTGAACGTCGTGTTGATAGAGTACAGCTCCAGTTCCGTAGTGAGAAGCATCGGTACATAGTTCGAAGGGTAGTGAAAAATCCGGTAATGTCAGCACAGGGTCAGACGAAACAATCTTGACAAGTTCCAAGTAGCACCGTTCACACTCTTCGGTCCATATAAACGGAACCTCTTTTTGTGTCAGTGCGGTTAAGCATCTCGTTTTCATTGCGTAATTCTTGATAAATGTCCTGAAATGACCCGCCAGACCTGAAATGACCGCCAGACCATATTGCCACGCCCACTTCTTGTTTTATTTTGATGTATTAGGCTTTGACCAGCAAGGACGGTTATCAACGCTCGACGCTGTCCGCGAAGCAGGGTTCGAGAAGCTTCCTGATTGTAGTAGATCGTTTTGTTAGAATTGCGCGCCGCACGCGAATGTTCCAGCTTTGTCTAGAGATAACGCGGCCGCCAGCGATATCGCTGGAAAGTTCGATAGCACCTGTATAAAAACCGACGCACTTGACCGCTTGTCAGTTGATCGACGGACGACGCCCTGTTCGCCGCTATCATTGTACAGCGTGTATTGCTGTAGTTATAGTTCTCATTTTCCCGGCCACAAGTTCGGCCAAATAAACAGTTTCATTCTGCAAATGCCGACTGCTGTCTTCGTCGACGTCACGACCACGTGACATCTGGTGGAGGTGCTGCTTCATGATCCGGACGCCACCGCGGAGCGCTGACCCAAGCCCAAGCCGCGAAGAAGACGACTCTAAGGACAACCCGGAGCCTCGAACCAGCCGCCGGCAGAAAGGACTACCCCCCGAATACGAACCCCTACCGGACAAGACCAGGATCACAGCGAAGACAACAGCCACAATGACAACCGCTGGGGCGCCTACAACGGTCGTCATGCACCAACCGAGGGAGCCGCCGACATTCCGCGGATCACCATGCGAGGATCCAGAAAGCTGGCTGGAGGCATACGACCGGGTCTCCACGTTCAACAACTGGGACTGTGACGAGAAGCTACGCCATGTCTACTTCGCCCTTGAAGATGGCTCAAGGACCTGGGTCGAGAATCGAGAGTCCACGCTAACATCATGGGACCTTTTCCGCACCGGATTTCTCAACACCTTCGCGAGCGTCATCCGGAAAGAAAGGGCTGAAACCCTTCTCGAGACCCGTGTACAGCTCCCCAATGAGAACGTCGGACTGTACACCGAAGAAATGACTCGCCTATTCCGCCATGCCGATCCAGCCATGTCCGAAGAAAAGAAAGTTCGCTTCCTGATGCGGGGAGTGAAGGAAGAACTCTTCGCCGGACTTGTGCGCAACCCGCCGAAGACGGTCTCGGAATTCCTTTCGGAGGCCACCACAATCGAAAAGGCACTAGAAATCCGCACTAGGCAGTACAACCGCCGCATTCGTACGACGACCTACGGGGAGGTTCAGGCGCTGCAGTCTGATGACCTGCGTGACACCATCAGAGCGATTGTGCGGGAGGAGCTGCGCAAACTGTTACCTTCGCCGCAGCATCAAGTGGATTCAATCGCCGACGTTGTCCGCGAGGAAGTCCGGCAATCGCTTGGAATTCCCGAAGCACCGCAGGCTCAGCCGGAAGTCATGAGCTATGCTGCTGCAGCCCGACGCAACGCCCCCCCCCCTCCTCGCCCACGTCAATACGCCGCGCCGCCGCAGCAGTTCCGCCGCCAGGCACCGCCGCCACCACCACCGACGCCATACCGCCCGCCGACAGGACAACGCTGCGCCCCCCGAAAGACCGACGTTTGACGTGCCCCTGACAACCGACCGCTCTGCTATCACTGCGGGGAAGCCGGCCACACATACCGCCGATGCCAGTATCGACAGATGGGGCTACGCGGAATCGCCGTCAACGCGCCGCGCCCGCAGCCAGGCGAACGGCATCGCGACATCGACGACTACCTCACCGGAACACAGTGGGACGAACGACGACCTTCCCGCTCGCCGTCGCCCGGCCGCTACATGTCACCGCACCGCCGGCAGTACACTGGCCCAAACCGGGGCCGGTCGCCTAGCCCGTATCCGGGAAACTAAGGGCAGCAACCGATGGAGGTGCGGTTGCTGTACGACGAACTGCCGAAGATCCTCCGCGGCCGCCGACGACGACAACGCGACGAGACCTTCAGAACACGATGCAAACCGGACGGAGCCCTCACGACGAAACTTCGCGGCCCGAAGAAAACCTGACGACGCAACGTCAAAACAGCGGGAGAAATCGACGAAGCCGTGATCCGACGCCACGACCTAACCGCAACGCAAGACGACGAACAAGCGACCTCGATGTTCTTATCGACGGCCACAGCGTCACAGCTCTCGTCGACACCGGTGCCGACTATTCCGTCGTCAGTCGGCCATTCGCCACCAAGCTGAAGAAAGTAAAGACCGCTTGGAGTGGACCAGAAATCCGGACAGCTGGAGGCCACCTGATAACGCCGATTGGTGTCTGCACGGCGAGAGTCACCATCAATAACCGCACTTATCCTGCGAGCTTTGTAATCCTACAAAGCTGCTCCAGGGATGTGATACTCGGAATGGACTTCCTAAGTGACCACGGCGCCGTAATCGACCTGAGGTCTGAGTCGATAACACTAACCTCAGACAAAGCGCTCCCGCCCCACGCGACGCCAGGGAACCATGCACTGAATGTGATAGAAGAGCAGGTGACCGTTCCGCCGCGCTCCAGCGTCATTATTTCCGTCGGCACCGAAAAACCTGCGAACCTTGAATGCGTAATCGACGGCGATCAGCAACTACTCCTGAATCGTCAAATTTGCGTCGCAAGAGGTATCGCCGAGCTGCATGACGGTAAAGCAAAGGTACTGCTGACAAACTTCAGCCACGAATATAGGCACCTCAACATGGGTACGACGGTTGCCTACATCGACGAATGTGTAGCCGCCAGCGATGCTTTCGCCCTCTTCGATGCTGTCGAACCTGCTTCGACGAATAGAGGTCCCGTACGGAATTTTGACGTCAACCCGAGCCTTCCGAAGGTCAAGCAAGACAAGCTCAAAACCCTGCTCCTGAAATACAAGGAGTGTTTCTCGTCGTCATCGCGGGTCCGACAAACGCCCCTTGCTAAGCACCGCATTATAACAGAAGAAAATGCTCGACCACTCCGTCAGAGTCCCTACCGAGTTTCGACGCGAGAACGCGAGGCCGTGAAGAAACAGGTCGACGAAATGCTGCGCGACGACATCATCCAGCCGTCGAAGAGTCCGTGGGCATCCCCGGTGGTGCTAGTGAAGAAGAAGGATGGGACTCTACGTTTTTGCGTCGATTATCATCGCCTGAACAAAGTCACGAAGAAGGACGTGTATCCCCTTCCCCGGATAGACGACACCCTGGATCGATTACACAACGCAAAGTACTTTTCGTCGATGGACCTCAAGACCGGTTACTGGCAAATAGAAGTCGACGAGAGAGACCGAGAAAAGACTGCCTTTATAACGCCAGACGGCCTGTTTGAGTTCAAGGTCATGCCTTTTGGTCTTTGCTCGGCACCTGCGACTTTTCAACGGATTATGGATACAGTACTGGCCGGCTTGAAGTGGCAGACGTGCCTCGTGTACTTGGACGACGTCGTAGTGTTTTCCTCAAACTTCGACGAACACCTTCGGCGCCTTGAAGCTGTACTTCAAGCAATCAAGACCTCCGGACTCACTTTGAAGCCTGAAAAGTGCCGCTTCGCGTACGAGGAGCTCTTGTTCTTGGGTCATGTGATCAGCAAGGATGGTGTTCGCCCGGACCTGCAGAAAACAGCTGCCATCGCTGACTTCCCGACGCCCACCGACAAAAAGGCCGTACGCCGTTTTCTCGGCTTGTGCGCATATTACAGACGTTTCGTCAAAGAATTTTCATTGATCGCCGAGCCACTGACGCAACTCACGAAGGCCGACGTCGAATTCAGGTGGGAAACGTCGCAAGTTCAGGCATTTCAAGAAATGAAACGACGCCTGCAGACGCCTCCGATACTTGCGCATTTCGACGAGCACGCCGATACGGAAATCCACACCGACGCAAGCAGCGTAGGACTCGGCGCCGTCCTTGTGCAGAAGACCGACGGATTGGAAAGGGTCATCAGTTATGCTAGCCGGTCGCTATCAAAGGCAGAAATCAACTATTCCACAACAGAAAATGAGTGTCTGGCCATCATCTGGGCTACATCGAAGTTTCGCCCCTACATCTACGGCCGGCCCTTCAAAGTTGTGAGCGACCACCACGCCTTGTGTTGGCTAGCCAACTTGAAGGACCCTTCAGGTCGCCTCGCACGGTGGAGCCTAAGACTCCAAGAATTCGACATTACCGTCGTTTAGAAGTCCGGAAGAAAACACTCCGACGCCGACTGCTTGTCTCGTGCCCCCGTTGACGCACCGCCGCAGGACGGCCACGATGATGACTGCTTTTTGGGAAACATGAGTGCCGACGACTTCGCTGAACGACAGCAAGCCGACCCGGAACTCAGGGGCCTTGTGGAATACCTCAAGGGCAGGACCGCCGTTGTTCCAAAAGTATTCTGGAGGGGATTGGCGTCATTTCTCTTGAAAAACGACGTCCTCGTAAACAAGAACTTCTCTCCGGCCCGGGCCGACTACCTCATCGTTGTACCTTCGGCATTGCGACCAGAGGTTCTGCAGGCCCTGCACGACGACCCGACGGCTGGCCACCTCGGCTTTTCCCGCACGCTCGCGAGGATACAAGAAAAATACTACTGGCCACGCCTTCCTGCCGACGTCGCCCACTACGTTAAGACTTGCCGAGATTGCCAGCGACGGAAGACACCGCCGACTAAGCCAGCGGGACTTCTGCAGCCAATCGAACCACCGCACCGGCCGCTCCAGCAAATCGGGATGGACCTACTGGGGCCGTTCCCGACGTCGACTTCCGGCAACAAGTGGATTGTCGTAGCGACTGACTACCTCACCCGCTACGCCGAGACAAAGGCCTTGCCCAAAGGCAGTGCCTCCGAGGTAGCCAAGTTCTTCGTGGAGAACATCGTCTTGCGTCATGGCGCCCCAGAGGTCCTTATCACAGACAGAGGTACCGCCTTTACTGCGGACCTAACTCAGGCGATCTTGAAGTACAGCGAGACGAGCCACCGCCGCACCATCGCCTACCAGCCGCAGACCAATGGCCTCACCGAGCGTCTAAATAAGACCATCGCCGACATGCTCGCCATGTACGTCGACGTTGAGCACAAGACGTGGGACGCCGTCCTTCCGTACGTGACCTTCGCTTACAACACGGCCGTCCAAGAAACGACGCAGATGACGCCGTACAAGTTGGTCTACGGAAGGAGCCCGGCGACGACGCTCGACGCCGTGTTACCCAACGTCACCGACGAAGAAAATGTCGACGCCGCCGCTTACTTACAACGTGCCGAAGAAGCTCGACAGCTGGCCCGCCTGCGCATCAAGACCCAGCAGTACACCGACAGCCGTCGCTACAATCTTCGACGACGGTTCGTGGAATACCAGCCCGGCGACCGTGTCTGGGTTTGGACGCCGATTCGCCGACGTGGGCTTAGCGAAAAACTCCTTCGGCGATACCTCGGGCCATACAAGGTTCTTCGACGTCTCGGCGCTGTCGATTACGAGGTCATCCCGGACGGCATTACAAACTCCCAGCGACGCCGCGCGCGACCTGAAGTCGTCCATGTCGTGCGCCTTAAGCCGTTTTTGCGCGTTAGCGAACCTGGGGACTCTTTTTCCTTTGTTATTGTAATTTATTTATGTATACACTTGTTTTTTTTTTCTCTTTGTTCTTTCACAAGCATCGGGACGATGCTTTTTCAGAGGGGGGCAATGCCACGCCCACTTCTTGTTTTATTTTGATGTATTAGGCTTTGACCAGCAAGGACGGTTATCAACGCTCGACGCTGTCCGCGAAGCAGGGTTCGAGAAGCTTCCTGATTGTAGTACATCGTTTTGTTAGAATTGCGCGCCGCACGCGAATGTTCCAGCTTTGTCTAGAGATAACGCGGCCACCAGCGATATCGCTGGACAGTTCGATAGCACCTGTATAAAAACCGACGCACTTGACCGCTTGTCAGTTGATCGACGGACGACGCCCTGTTCGCCGCTATCATTGTACAGCGTGTATTGCTGTAGTTCTAGTTCTCATTTTCCCGGCCACAAGTTCGGCCAAATAAACAGTTTCATTCTGCAAACGCCGACTGCTGTCTTCGTCGACGTCACGACCACGTGACAATATGATCTGCAAGGAATGCAGACCATATGGCTTAACAAGGCTTGAAATTCTCTGCACACTTTCTTCTTTTGTGCTTTTTGTTTTCCCATTGAAGACTCGACCGAGGAACACCACAGTTTGACAAAAAAAATTCACTTTTCTTCACGTTTATCTTGAGTCTTGCTCGGCTCAAGGCCTCCAGTACGTCAGGTAAGTGCTGACTGCGGTCCTCCTTCGTCCTTGAGTAAACAATAATGTCATCGACATACACGTTGCAGAACTTGCCTATGTTATCTTTCAGGACACTATTCATCAGCTTTTGAAACCAGGCCCCGGAGTTCTTCCATCCGAACGGGAGACGGTTATACTCGTAGATATCAAATGGTGTGACAAATGCTGTAAATTTCTTTGTTTGTTCTTTTAGTGGCACTTGTCAGTATCCCTTGCACAAATCAATTCTTGAAAAACATTGACATCCGCCAGTTTCATCAATTATCTCATCTATCCGGGGCATTGGGAAAGGGAACAATTCAGTCTGCCTGTTGATTAGTCGATAATCCTTGCACAGTCGAAGGGAACCATCCTCCTTGGGTACAATAGTAATTGGTGACGCTAATGCGGATGTAGACGGCCTGATGGTGCCAGAGTCCAGCATACCTTGTAGTTCTTGTTTCAGCCAAACTTTCTTTTCATGACTCATGGCGTAAGGCTTTCTCCGGACTATTGTTGTATCGTTCAGCTCAAACGGTACCTCAATTGCTGTTGTCGGTGGTGGATGTGTTCCAACGCATATTAGTTCTGGGAACTTGGCTGCGATGTCATCAGGGCACATGGCTATTCTACTTGTCTTGGTCACAACATTATTCAGGGTTTCTATCGCATAGTTCGTCATTTTGCCTTCATCCGTTGTTATCACGTCGTCCCACAGTATGTTCATCTTTAGGCGCTTCATATCCGGCCGAGAGAGGATAAAGTCAAAGTCAACTCCGGATAGCACCAAACATTTGACTGTCACCTCCTGGCTGCTGAACTGAAGTTTAGCATTGGTCCACCTGGAGAAATCCCTGCGTGTGCCGTCGTAACCGTGCACATGTATAGACTTTCCCGTGCCTCGTTGGCCTTGGAAGCGATAGTCCGCAGTAGAGCCGGAGTCATTGCCTCCTCTGGTGCAGGCACGAAGTCTTCTCCGTCGAGCTTGTAGCCCGTGACGATAGGCTGGCCGTCTCGCTGTACCACGTTGAACGTCACCCACATCTTGTTCTTTACTCGGCTGCGCCAAATGTAAAAGTCTACGAAAGCAGTGCGCCTTCGGTAGTTTATTGATGCTACATCATCGCCATCGTCTCTTCTTTCTTCTCTTCCCACTTCCTGTTCACGGTCGCTTCACTTTGTCGCTCTGGTGCTGCGGTTATGCTAAGCTTGCAGAATATTATAAGTGATGAAGAAGACATGGACGAAGATGAGCCGTTTACGTTGGTATGGTATGGTATGGAAAAACTTTATTTAGGTCCGTCGGGCCGTGAACTAGCACGTAGCGGGCCGCTCCCACGTCGGGACAGATAGGCCTAACCTGTCCGCCACGTCGTGAGCCCGATTGGACTGCCCATAGCTGCGTCCTGAAATCCGTACTGCGTAGCGCAGGATCCCACTTTGACGATGTAACGTTTTGAACCCGTAACGCAGGGCACCGCCAGAGCATATGATCTAAGCTGGCAAAGTCTGAGCAAAGCGCGCACGTGTTTGACGTTTGAATTTCTGGGTAAATTTTGTGCAAGAGTGCGGGACTGGATATGCCCCGACCTGCAGGAGTCTGAGCGTCAATGCCTGAGGCCTGTTCAGTTTACTGTGCGGTGGCGCATACTTTCGCCTCCTCAGATAAAAGTTCTTGCAAAGTTCATTGTACGTCGTTGGAGGATCTTTGTTGTCAACAACCTCATCGTCATGCCGTTCAGTAGCTACGCGGTCGACGACTCCTCGCGCAGCTCTATGGGCCTTCTCGTTGAGGTTGGACGGAGCGCCCTTGATCTGTCCCATGTGAGCTGGGAACCAGACGATTGTGTGTTGTTGTACCTCCTTATTTCGCAGGATCCGCAAGGCTGATTCCGAGATGGTGCCCTTACCGAATGCTCGAACTGCTGATCTCGAGTCACTGTATATTGTTGTTCTCCCGTCGTCTAGCAGGGCCAAGGCTATTGCGACCTGTTCGGCAACCTCAGCCGTTGTGGTCCGGACCGACGAGGAGTTTGTAATAATGCCATCTGGATCAACAGTGACTGCAACGAATGCTTTTCCGTTTGGGTACCGTGCAGCGTCAACGAAACAGCAACTCCGGGCATGTGCATGGGCACTCTCCAGGAGGGCTTTAGCCCTAGCCCGTCGTCTGCCTACATTGTATTCAGGGTGAACATTCCGAGGTATGGGTGCCACGGTAATACGCTATCTTTGTTTTCGAGGAACGCTGCAGTAGCTGGTATCGATTTCTGTCGGGTGAACTCCAAGCTCTTTCAGGATGTTTCTCCCGGCACTGGTGGTAGAAAGTCTCGTGAACTGCGCCCTCTCTTGTGACTCAGCTATCTCTTCCAGCGTGTTGTGCACGCCGAGGTGAAGCAGCCTCTCCGAGCACGTATACATGGGAAGCCCGAGGGCTCTCTTCACCGCTTTTCTTATCAACGTGTTCAATTTGTCCCGGTCCGACCTCTGCCAGTTGTGCATTGCCGCTACGTAGGTGACGTGACACATCACGAAAGCATGCACCAACCTGATGAGGTTGTCCTCGCATAGTCCTTGCTGCCGGTTAGCAACCCTTCTTATCAACCTCAGGGCGTTGTCTGTTTTCCCTGTAAGCTTCAGTACAGTCTGGTTATTTGAACCGTTTGACTCAATCATCATACCCAGAACGCGGAGGTTGTCCACCCTGGGAATGATACCACCCTCACTTGTCCTTAGAGTGATGTCGATGTCCTCTACAGGCCTCCAACCTTTCGGTTTGGGGCCCCTGCGCTTGGGGCTGTAAAGTAGCAGCTCTGATTTCCGCGGTGAGCATCGGAGTCCAGTAGGTCTGAGGTAGCTTTCTGTGACCTCGATGACATCTTGAAGCGCAGTTTCCAAATGGCCATCGCTGCCCCCGGTGCACCATATGGTGACGTCGTCTGCATATATAGTATGATTAATGCCGTCGACCTCCGAGAGTTTTTTGGACAGACCAATCATGGCGAGGTTAAAGAGGGTCGGGGATATGACCGACCCCTGTGGCGTACCTTTAGAACCAAGTTTAACGGAGTCTGAAACGAGGTCTCCCACTTTGAGGGTGGCTTCTCTGCCCGCCAAAAAGGATCTCGTGTAGTCATAAAAGTTCTTGCCCAGACCAAGGCTCCAGATCGTTCCCAAAACATAGGAGTGTAGGATGATGTCGAAAGCTTTCTCTAAGTCAAGGCCAAGAGTGGCTCTCGTGTCCCTCGTGTTGCGATCAATGATATGATTCTTGATTAGCTTCATGGCATCTTGAGTAGAAAGCCCAGGTCTGAAGCCTATCATGTGGCGGGGATAGACGTCATTGTCTTCCAAGTATCGGGAGAGCCTGTTCAAGATTGCGTGCTCGGCTACCTTGCCCACACACGAAGTGAGCGAGATGGGCCTAAGATTGTCGAGGCTGGGTGGCTTTCCAGGCTTGGGAATAAGGATGACGGTGGCCTTTTTCCATAGTGCTGGAACATTTCCGTTGCTGCATGACATGTTGATGAACTCAGTGAGGTGCTCTATTGATTTGTCATCCAGGTTCCTTAGGGCCTTGTTAATGATCTTGTATGGACCGGGTGCCGATTTGCCATTTAGGTCGTGTAGGGCTTGCCTGACTTTTTCAACTCCAAACTCTGCGTCCAGCTCTGGGTTCTCAACGCCCTCATAATCCTTGAGGGGACGATCATCCATCAGGCTGGAATCCACCTGTAGGTACCTGCTCACAAGCGTCTGTATAACTTCATCGTCCGTGGATTCCTGTCTGGCTGCGTGCAAAATGCGTCCCAGCGTGCTTCGTTGATTCGACTTGGTATTTGTCTGATCTAGCAAGTGCTTGAGGAGGTTCCAGGGCCCGGCACGGCGCATTTGACCATCGATGGAATTACAGACATCGTCGCACTGCTGCTTGGAAAGGACCTTGCAATGCTCCTCTATTGTTTTGTTAACTTCGGCAATCTTTTTGCGAAGCCTTCTGTTGAGACGCTGCCCCTTCCATCTGGACAGGAGGGACCTCTTGGCTTCGATCAGATGTGCTAGTCTGCTATCCATCTTCTCGACCGGGAGGTCCGTGCTAACTTCCTTGGTGGCAGCCTTGCCATCTCGTGCAATCTGGTCGGTCCAGCGTTCGAGATCGGGCTTCTCCTCGTCTTCTACATAATCCTCCCTAATCTTGCGAAATTTGTCCCAATCGGTGACCATAAACTTGTGCAGTTTTCTCTGCTCTACCTGCATGGTCGTGGCCAGGATGTAGTGGTCACTACCCTGGTATATGTTGAGGTTGACCCACTTAGCTGCCGCCACTCCTCTGACGAAGGTCAAGTCAGGAGTAGTGTCCCTGCTAGCCGACGTACCACATCTAGTGGGGAATGACGGGTCGGTGACAAGCATCAGGTCCCGGTTGAGCGCCTCTCTCCAGAGATCCTCCCCCTTGCGTGTATCATATGGATAGCCCCAGGTGTGATACGGAGCATTAAAGTCGCCAGCAATGACCAGCGGGGAGTCTCTGGCGAGCTGTGATGCCCTGAAGACGTGGGTCTTAAAGCGCTGCCTCAAGTCA
The DNA here is from genome assembly GCF_013339695.2 of Rhipicephalus sanguineus. NCBI lineage: Eukaryota > Metazoa > Arthropoda > Arachnida > Ixodida > Ixodidae > Rhipicephalus > Rhipicephalus sanguineus. The sequence goes on from NC_051181.1 coordinate 61,856,355, forward strand.
AGCAGAGGGCATCCCAGTTGTCTTACGTCCAACAGGCGAAGGTACTAGTTTCTGGCAAGTGAACCCCAATCGAGTGTCAGCAGAAATAGTTTCCGCTGCCAAATAAAAAGTGATGGAAGTTTCAGTGTCAGCGTTGCTTTCTTAGCATCAGCAAAACGCCTTCTGATGCTTTCGAATGTAGGCGGCCTAGAAGTCAGGCCTTTCATCCCACAGTCATACACGCGAACCGTTGAGAAAGTGAGAAATGCGCCTCTGAACTATTCGGACAAACAACTCTTAGGGCTAGTTCACACAGCCGTCAAACGCTCCGTCACGTCAACGTCACGGCGCCGATTTCCATCAGGGGAGAGGGTTTCCGAGACGTTTTCTCCGGAAAAAACGGTTGACGGTGTCGTAGAGCAGTGCTCTACGTTTCCGTCGCCGGCACGGGGACGGAGCCCGCCCCTAGAAAACGGACCAATCAGAAGTTTACGTTTGGAGTTCCGAGTACTGAGAAGAGCCACGCGTCTAGCATACGGCCCCCGGGTCCGTGGCCTTGAAACACTGAACGCGCGCCTGACTGAATGCGCCATAAAACGGGAGGACAAGTTGTTTTTGTGTGTGTGTGTTTGGGGTGCGAGGAGGAGCGCTCAGCGGAGTCGGGAGAGCGCCAGCGAAGCATTTGAGCTGCGTGGACAATTCCTATTTTGGTGCATCAGTCGGTCAACACTGCACGAAAACGTGCTGCTGTTGACGCTGCAACCGCCGTCGTCTGTTCGTACACTGCTACGTCGCGTCTGCTGTACGTTTTTTTGATGTGACGGTGACGCGACGTGTGGTTTGACGCCTGTGTGAACGACCACTTATTTCCCCGACCTACACTATCTTCCGCAGTGACCGAGATTTCAATGAAACCAAACAGAAAGGCGGTGGCGTGCTGATTGCCATTGACAATTCACTGAAATCTGTTAGACGGAAAGACCTAGAAACTATCGAAGAATCTATTTGGCTAGAAACCAACCTTGAGCGCAGTGAAAAATTGTTGATTGGATGTTTCTATTTACCGCCCAGCATGTCCCCTGCCTCGTTTCATGATGTCATGTCTTCCATTGAACTTGTGGTATCTTCTCATAGTGGGCACATAATTATTGTTCTTGGGGATTTCAATGCACCTGGAATTGACTGGAGCACGCTTACCTTTTCTGATTACAATCATTTCATAGAGAAAAAGTGCAGCCTGCTCTTGCACTTTCTGGCGTTTAATTCCCTACTGCAACATAACTCAGTCGTCAATTCCAGTGGCAACGTCTTAGACCTGTGTGTGTCAAACGATCAACACCTTGAAGTTTCCCGCTCCGACATCTCTCTTGTACGTCCTGACAAATTCTACCCACCACTTAACGTAAGATTATCCGCATCAGCCGAAACAACGAGCTTCAGCAGTTACGTAAACAAATCTCCAAGATTTGCCTTCAAGCGAGGTGATTACACGGGCCTCTATCATCACTTGTCCACCGTTGAGTGGTCACAGGTTAATGACAAACCAAATGTTGATGACCAGGTTGATCGGTTTACGGAGCTTGTACTGAGCAGCATGCGTAATTTTATTCCCCGATATACATCTAAACAACGTAAATATCCCCACTGGTTCTCATCTGAACTTATCAGTGCACTGAAGCACAAAGATCACGCACACAGGAAATCTAAATTTTCTCCATCCAGCGAGTGGAAGGAAGAGTTCAGCTTCTTTCGAAGTCTCTCTAAACGCCTATATAAACGGGATCATAGTTCGTATATTGAATTCTTAGAAAAAAGCGCCTCTGACAGGCCCGCTGAGCTTTGGAAGTATGTACGTAAACGGTCTAGCAAAAGCGGAGAGTCCTTCAGAGTACTGGACTCAAATGGGGCAGAAGTGCATGCCGTCGCTGAGTGTCTTGCCACGCATTTCTCATCTGTTTATAAGGCCTCAGACTCTAGCACTGATATCAGACAACAGCCCAAGGCAGTTAGCTCATCCAGTGTTTGTCGCTGGATGAAAATCTTATCAGCGAATGCATTAAGCGCTTAAAACCATTCTTATCATGTGGCCCAGATGGCATCCCCACCGCCATACTAAAAGCTTATGGTAGTATATTTGTCCCAGTACTGACTACGATATTTAATAACTGCCTGGACACTTCCACATTTCCTAGCATGTGGAAAACTGCTCGTGTTTTCCCAGTATTTAAGTCGGGCTCTAAAACAGATGTTTCTAATTATCGCCCGATTTCCCTACTATGTGCCACATCAAAGATCTTCGAACTGGCTCTTCACAAAATATTGTCTTTTAGTGTGAAAAACTCATTGATTCCAAATCAACATCGTTTTCTTGCTGGCCGCTCAACTACCACAAATCTTGCTAGTTTCATGACGCAGATCTCCACACCTATTTCTCAGAGAGGACAGGTTGACGTAATCTACTGTGACCTGAGCAAGGTTTTTGATGTAGTCAGCCACACACTGATTATGGTTAAACTTGCGAACTTTGACGTTGACTTGTCGATTGTGAATCTCTTGCACAGCTATCTGCTCAATAGATCTTGTCATGTTGCCGTAAATGGCCAAAGCTCTTCTGTGTATAAAGTGACTAGTGGGGTCCCTCAAGGGTCGGTATTAGGCCCACTCCTATTTTTAATTTACGTTAATGATGTTTCTTTTGCCATTCGTAATTCTTATTTCCTCTTGTATGCCGATGACATCAAGATATTTAAGGAAATTCATTCAGTTAACGACTGTCGCTTGCTGCAGTCAGATTTGTGTTCTTTTTCCGAATGGTGCAACGGCAATAATCTTTCTCTGAATACCTCAAAGACAAAATTCATGTCTATCACTCGCAAAACATCTAGCGTGTCATTTAATACTCTGTCAATTCTGTGCCGTTATGCAAGGTTTATGAAATCAGTGATCTTGGTGTTGTTGTTGACAGCGCGCTAAACTTTTCTTCTCACGTTAAGCGTGCTGCTATGCGGGGCCTTCGTTCTCTCGGATGTGTTTGTAGAATATCTCAAGAATTCAGGTCTCCCATCGCCCTACACAAATTGTACACGGCAATATGTCTTCCACATCTTGAGTATGCGTCCGTGATATGGAATGGCATTGCTCAATCCAGCGGTAACACCATTGAACGAGTCCAGAAAAAATTCCTCAGCATATATAACCATCGCTTTGCTAAAAATGACTCTGGATCTCGTTCAAATACTGCTGAATCATTATCACTGCCATCACTTTACTGCCGACGAAATCGTTCTGATCTCTTATTTTTATACAAGCTAGTCCACGGTATCATATCCTGCCCTGTACTTCTCAATTGTGTTAATTTTCGAATTCCGCTTAAGTTAACCAGAGAGAACAGACGGTTTCATGTACCTGCCTGCTTCTTCCAACACTCTACCGTTCACAGAATACAAAGTCTCTATAATGTTAATTTTCTCGATCTTGACGTTTTTCATAGCCTACAATCATTGTTTTTATCCGAGCTTTGCACTGTTTTGACAAAGTGTGGCACAATGTACAAAGTCTTCCCTTCTCCGTCTTTCCGCATAGTTGTATATATGCAATCTAATTTTTTTTCCCCTTCAATATTTCTCATATTGTTTTATTTTACTCCTCCCCTTTTGTGTTCATTTCTCTTTGTCTACGTGTTTTTTCTCTTTTTATTTCTGCAGACTGTCTGTATTGTATTGTTTATTTTTATTGTTTTTTTTGCGTGCGCCTGCACAAAGACCTCACGGTTGTTCCTGGGCACGTTAAATAAATGATTGATTATTATTATTATTATTATTATTATTATTATTATTATTATTATTATTATTATTATTATTATTATTATTATTATTATTATTATTATTATTATTATTATTGTTATTTGATTATTATTAAGGTTTGCTTAAGTATTAATCGACTGAACTTGGTCTTCTTCTTAGGAAGACTTTATATTAGAGGGCTCTAACAGTAAAGAAATTGGCACGCGGCCTATCCTGAAGTCTGCGCAGTACCTTGCTTTGTCAGCCACATGTTTTGTTTAAAAGTGAGAATTTAAGGTACTAGAGTCATAGCAGGTTCTTCATATTCATGGTATCTACAACGCCAAACTAAGACTGGGAAGTTTGCTGATGCAATACTCAGATGATCAGGTTAAATGTGGGTGTGCTTTTTAAACTTCACGGTAATATTTCCAAAATGTTATTAAACACTCCCGTGTTGTCGCAGTATAGGGCGGCCCAGCCTGCACAATATGTTTGCGCCAGCCCCCCCCCCCCCCCCCACTCGCGAACTAGTTGGTACGCCAATGCCTGCATTCACATTAAGCGAACTGCAATGTGCAATTGCTTGATGTCGTCAAAAGTCTGCTGCTGGGCCTGATGGCGTTACTTACAATATGCTAAGGAACCTCGGGCCGACAGACACAAACGCTCTTTTAGACATTTATAATAATCTATGGACAGAAGAAATTGTACCACAGCCTTGGAAAGTCGCTCGAGTTATTCCGATTCTAAAACCTGGAAAGACGCCCTTGTGCCTTGATTCTTTTCGTCCAGTCAGCTGGACAAGTTGTTTATGCAAGGTAATGGAGAAGATGATTGGCGCGAGACTTGAGTGGTGGTGCAACGAAACGGACGTGTTGTCCAACTACTTAACAGGTTTTAGAAAACAGAGATGCATAATTGATGCTATACTGGACATAGTAACATACGTGGAACACGAATGCGCCTGCGGTAACGTGACGGTCGCAGTATTCTTGGACATTAAGAGGGCATTCGACACCGTAAGTAACGTACATGTTCCACTAAGTATGCTGGAACTCGGAATGTCCGGCGGGTCCTTGTGATGGATTTCTGAATTTTTATCAGGTCGCAAAATATTTGTCCAGACGAGTGAAGGAAAGAGTGCAGAACACGATATCAAGCAGGGAGTGCCACAGGGAAGTGTGCTTGGTCCTTTTCTATTCAACTGCATCATGGCTGATTTAGGAAGACGACTGTCATCTCAGTTACGATTCTCGCTATATGCAGATGTGTGCATTTGGACATCTGGAACTAATGTTCAAGTGATTCAGACGGTACTACAAGAGGGCATAAATACCACCAACAACTTTTTAATAGAGAGAGGGATGGCTTTGTCACATGCGAAGACAGCTGTGTTGCCCTTCAGCCGTAGGAAGTTGAAGAATTTCAATCTTAGTCTGGAAGGACGACCTTTATCGATTGTGATAGAGCATCGACTTCTTGGAATAGTACTTGAACGGCAGCTATCCTGGACACCACACATAAAAAAAGTCGAAAGTGATTTAATGCGATAGTGAATATACTTCGCAGAATTGCTGGCACGTCATGGGGTGGATCAGTGTCGTCCTACTAACTGTTCACAATGCCTTAATAACACAAAGAATTGCGTACTCTGTGGCACTCTTACACGGCCTTTCACCCACGTCGGAACAGAGACTTCAAAGCATTTAGCTAGGAGATTACGCATATGTCTAGGAGCTCCACTAGCGACTTCCAGCTCTCTTGTAATAGCAGATACTCGCCAATCTCCCTTCACAGTCATGGGAAATATACAAACATGTCGGCATTTTTTTGTCATCTTCAGACGCAACGTAAAAACCACCCGTTGGCTGTGGAGATATCACAAAGGAATAGAAGCTGTGTTCATAAAGAAATTAGGGAAAAAGCCAGTATGTTGCCAAGGAATGAATTTTTTAGCTCAGACGTTGATTATCCTCTATGGCTGCTTACGCTACCGAAGGTCGAAATGTCAGTAGACGGCATAATCAGAAAAAATTGGCCGCGTATCTGCGTGCTTCGCTGCAAATGTCGTCTAAAGACGATAGAAGAGGCGCTGCGTGAGATATGGACGCCATCTGGCAATACGTCGGGAAACACGAGTGCTGTGTTGCGGGCTGGTAGTCCCGGCGCAGCGGCAGGCGAAGACCGGCGGTGACCAACGCGACCGGTGGGGACGCCGGCCAGCCCGAACACGCTGTTTGGCGCGATGCGCCGAAGGAGAAGAAACGTCCGCACTCAACGAGTACTCTCCACAAACTCTCTTACTTACACGTCGCCTGGGTAAAACAGGAATGCCAGAGCGGCGCCCCCTGTCATTCGTACAATGCAATACTGAACCGAAACCGAAACACAACATGAGCTTGTGCAGAGGGCACGGAGGATGACAAGTTTCAGCGCAGTCGCATTTCCAGCGCACCTTAAGAAACTAGGGTTGTAACATTGTAGGGCGAGTAGGGCCAGAAGGACCGTCACGACGAAAACCTGCCTCCTCAGTCGTATTCGCCTGGAACGTTGGTGTGGCTTCGCGTTCCCTCCTCCGCTCCTGGCCTTTCCACAAAGCTACTGCCTAAGTACGAAGGCCCCTACCGCGTCCTACGTCAAGCATCCCCAGTTAACTATATGATTGAGCCTGTTCAATCATCTACGGACCGCCGTTGTCGCGGCCGCCAGACTGTTCACGTCGATCGACTGAAGCCGCATTATGACCCGCCAGGTTGTACCTGTCTTAGGTCGCCAGGATGGCACCTTTTCCGCGGGGGAGTGATTTGTAACATGGTAGGGCGCAGACAAGAACGCCTGCGAAAGAAGAAGACGAAGACGGTTGTTGTTGGCGCTCGCGCTTGCTCGGCTTGGACCGCTGATCGCTTCAGCTGTGGCAATCTTTTAATAAACGCGTTACTGTCTCAACGTTAAACGCATACCATCAAGGTCTTTCAAATTGCGTATCTATGTATTTTCTGTTAAAGGAACACACCGCCTAATACTTACCTAGTGATGTTGCGCCTCAGATATGCGTAATGTTTGCTTTTTGATCAACAATGCACACAAGTATGAACCTAGTCAGCCGTTCACGATGGCTGGCCCTTCGGCAAGTGGTTCAACTTTCGCCGAGTGGCTGAATCGAGGGACGTGCCGACAAACAGAAAGACAGACAGAAGGACAGACAGAAAGACAGACCAAAATTTCCGCGTTTAAGTTCCCCAAGAAAGACTATCGTCTTTAAAAAGACATGTTCATTAGAGCCGCCCAACAATTAGCGCTTTACCAGATACATATGCGATATCCGGACTACATACATATCAATACAGATGGCTCCAGTGTACCAACATGTTCAACTTCAGCATTTATTGTACCGCACCTCAAGATACAAGATTCATTTAAATTATCTCACGTGACATCGTCTACAACAGCTGAACTATTCGCTATTCTAAGTGCTATAAAATTTATCAATTCTGTAAGGGATGCTCAGAAAGAGGTAATTTTCAGTGATTCGCAGGCGGCACTAACATCACTCTGTAGCACCAACGCAAGAACCATTAATAATAGTCTGATCTACGAGACACTTAAAGAGCTCACCAAGGCAAATCAAAAGGATCATGAAATAATGATCCGGTGGATACCGGGAGATTGCAACATTCCTGGCAACACAGCAGCTGATGAAGCAGCACAAAAAGCCCACCGCAAAAATGACATCGTTCCATTCCAATATCGAAAATGAATTGCGAAGCATTTTAAAGACAAAATATTTCAATATGTGTAGAAATACGTGGGTCGAAGAAAATTCTAAAAGCTGGTATTTATATCATCTAGATCCACTTATCGAATTTGAAATTTCGTTATCTTTAGACAGAAGTGTGGAAACCCTTATTCACCGATGAAGGCTCGGCACTGCCTATACCAAACATTTTTTACACAAAATTGGCCACGCTGAAACTCCTGAATGTGATTGTGGATTCGTAGATGAAGACATATATCACCTCCTTCTAGAATGCTCACAGCACGACGCACCAAGATGGCGACCTAAATCATCGTTAATCACATTAGACCGCAGACCACTAAGTTTAAGGAAACTTTTGGGCCCGTGGCCAACAAGAGGTTTGCAGAAGTGTGCTTTAAAATCATTGAAAATTTTTGTTGAGGACAGCGGCATTCTTGGCCATTACTAGCGCATTTAATATTTTTTTGTTTTAATGGCAGAGTGTATATATATGTGCGTGTTGACTATTTTTGTCTTGAATATGTTATGCAACGGTTGCTCTTAATTTTTTTTACCATCACTATGTGTACGCATATATGTGATTGTTGAATATGTTGTTTTGACTGTTATGTCTTGACTGTTACGCTAAGTTTTATATTGTATGCACTGTGGGTTAATTGTTATTAGAAATTTGGACCCTATGTACTTTATGTTTATGGACCCTATATACTTTATGTTATGGACCCTATGTACAGTGGTCAACTCTCATGTCTATAACGCCGGAGCGTCGTGCTCGGAACTGCATGAGCGACATCTACAGCTTTAAACGGGCCACATCAGAGCATGCGCAGTGTCACTGATGCACTCGACATGTAATTTCCGTCCTTGTTATCGCCGCGGCCGCGACAACTGATTTCGCCGTCAGAAGCGCTGTCAACCGTATAGCGCCTAAAAAAAGAGAGAGTGCAATCACCGGATCGACGTGTTTTATACTGCGCACTTATTCTCGGTTCGCAGTATCGTATCATACCGACAATGCGCCGGACAATGGATATTGCGCATCGCTCTGTGAAAACCGCAGAAAACTTATAAGTGGACGCAAATCTGCTGCTGCTGGGACAATGTGACCGCGAACGGCAAATCAACACGCAGCATAGCCTTTCATCGCGCGCTGACAACGCTTCGCTTCGTTTCCTTTTTTTTTTCTTTTTTTGTGATAAACTGTTGACAGCGATTCCAACGGCCGAAGCAGTTGTTGCATTCGCGGTGTGATAACCAACGATCGAAAATGCAAGGTAGGCGCATCAGTGGGGCTGTGCATGCTCAGAGGTGCCCCGTTTTCAACTGTAGATGTCGCTCGTGCAGTTCGGAGTACGACGTTCCTTCGTTATAGATATGAAAGTTGACCACTGTACTCCAAGAGCTAAGGAGTAGCCGGCGCCTTATTTGTGCGCCAACATCTCCTTACACCATGTCAATAAAAAAAAGTGCGCCCCGAGATATTTCACGGGTTTGTTAAGGAAGTGGATATTAGCAAAAATTTCAGGGTTTCTAGACTATTCACCATGCCAGAAGCCTATGCACTTTCCCCAATTCACCGTACTTCCGGCTGCAGAACAGTTAATTGCTTAACCTTTTCTACCACATGTGTAATGCTCTCATAGTCAGTGCAAAGAATGGCGGTGTCATCTGCATAAGCGAGAAGCCGCACTTCGACCTAATGCAGTTTAAATCCACGTATACATTCACTGTTTATAACGCTGAGACAAAACGGTTCAATGTATAAACAAAACAACAGCGGAGATAAGGGGCACCCCTGACGCACAGATCTCTGCACACTGATGGACACACCGGCAGCCTTATTGACAATCAGCTGTGTTGAGCAATCCCGGTACGCCATAGCCACTCCGTCTCTAATTACGCTTCGTAAGAGCCATGCCGGTGCTTAAGACTGCTTTGCCAAAAGACCCTATACAGGCTTCATGTCGGGGAGGAACCAGATTGACATAGTAATGTAGCGTGGTAGAAGAGTAAAATAACAACCAGGCGTCACACAATGCGAATTGCGCAACGAGTGGGTTGTTGAATGCTTCCAGCCTATTACAAAGGGCTCTGCCAGAATTCTTCGTCATCATCAGCCACAGCATCAAGAAAGTGCACATAATGCCTTACATGTGTTTAGCGCGTACCACGGTTCTCCGCGGAATGACGAAAAATGACATGTGGCTGCTTCCCTAATTCACAAAAATTATGATGATTCATATCGTAGTGGGTTCCTTGCAGGTGCACTTGAATTGGTTGTCAAGGAGGCCCATAAGGCCCCCATGATCCATTTCCTCAAGGTCTCAATAAAGTTCTTTCCCTCTCTCTCCCTCTCTTTCTCACATTAACGTGTGTTATATGGCGTGGTGGGAGAGTGAAATAACGACCGGGCGTCACACGAGAATTACGTAACTGGTGGGTCGTTTAAAGCTTCGAACTCATTACAAAGGGCTCAGCCATAATTCTTCATCGTCATCAGCCGTCGCATCATCAAAGTGCACATAATACCATACAGATGGTACCTCGCTTCTTCGCAGAATGACGAATGATGGCATATTGGGTGCTTTCCAACTTCACAAAAATTATGATTTGAGGAGTAGTGGGTATGTTGCTAGTGTACTTGCCCCAAGAGAGTTTATAACGGGCTCTAGAAATGACGCTCTTCCAGCTTTCGCTGTGACTGTGCTGCGCTTTCCCTGCAGGCCTGGCATTTTTAGGGGCGAAGCTCCTTATAGCGGCACCCGTTCGTCCCCTGTATGTAGTGTGTAACCAGTCTTAACGCTAGTACCAGATCTTGACCTCCAAGGTGGTGCCGGTGGGAGCTTTCTCCTGTGCGTTGTTGAACAATAAAAAATTCGCAGCGTGCGCGTTAACTAAAAGCCGACTTCTTCTGTCTCTCATTCCCCATTAGCAGCCATTGGCATGTTCCAGTAGGAAATGTTAGTAGAAGTAGAAGTGTAAGTGTTAGCTAAAAGCCAACTTCTCCTGTCTCTCATTTCCCATTAGCAGCCATTGTTTACCTCCAAGGTATTGCCTGGTGAGATTTCTCCTGTGCGTGATTAAACAATAAAAATTCACAGCGTACATGTAAAATTAAAGTGAGCTGCAAGTCGCCATGACTCTCATCGACCCTTTAGTATAAACCGGCCCGATCTCACGTCGTTCACGATGTACTGGGCGTGAAGCTGCGCGACGCCGCCGCCAAGATCCTGCCGTACGAGAGCTTCGCCCCACTCATCATCTTTCACCCCGTGGATATGCTGTGGAATTTTTTTTCTCCACGGTGTGTAGTCGGGTGTGTTGGTTAAAAGTCCACCAATTACGAAGCACACAGGCATAATTAATTATCACCACCAACAACAGCATCAACAATGTGTGCAGGTGCGCGTGTTGCCTTATGGACGCGTATAGCGTCTTCGCGAACTCGAAAAAGAAAAAAATCGACAGATTCTACGCCTTGTGGGAATCGGGTTCATGCGAAGCAATCAGCGAGTACTTTTACGCTGTATTTTATGGCTTTGATCCAAGCGTTACGAAGTGGATCGACGTGTTTTTTTAAGCGTGGTAATTGTGCGCATATCATGGGCTTACCAGGAACACCGACTACACTGGCGTTTAAAGGGTAACTCATGGTCTGTCGTAACACCAGCACTCACGTTAGAGCACATACGTCAGTATTATGGAAACGAACTGCACTTTAAGGTGCAGTGATGTGAATATCATGCGCCACTTTTGTTAATCTATTCCTGCAGGGTCGAGCAACGCTTTAATATAGCTTGCTGAATCATAGACTACAAATGTAATGTTTATTAGACTTTTATAAAAGCGGTGCCAACACTGGAACCACAGATGTTAACCTGGCATGACGCCTGTATCGTAAGAGTACATATGTAGTGTTTATTGCTTTCTTGCAAAATTAGATAGCCAGCACCACAACCACAACTGACGTTGCACCGACATTACGCCTGCATAGGCTGTTTTTCCAAAGTAGCTTCTAGACCTGGCGTGGCTCTGTGGTAGTACAGCAGTGATTGCCACGCAGAATGCTTGGGTTCGACTCCTGCTGGGATCCTAATTTTTATTCTTTGCATTCGTCGGGTCAACGCTGCCGATGTCGGTTTTTCTTAACGCTCTCGCATTTAAATTACCAACGTCTGTTCTCGCCGTTCCTGGGCAGACAAACTGTCAATCACCTGTGGCGCATACCCGCACACCGCTGCCCGTGGTAACGGGTGTGTGCCACACGTGTCTGAAGGAAAGGGTTTGACGACGTACGCGACAGGATTTTCACGTTATTCATGTCATGACTCGACAGTCATATTCGCGAAATCCTCTTACCCTCCCATGCCAATTTTGGTCTGCACCAGGTTAAGGAAGCGATCACGGGAGCACCCGGGGCCGGACGTAGGCGGCTAGATAGATAGATAGATACGTAGATAGAAACGCTCAAAGTGTCTAAGGTTCCCTCGCGTTCCGATTGGTTCGCGGTAAGGGACAGATTATTCGCAACTAAGATATGCTTCACATTTAGAAGTAGTGGCCACTTCGCATCTGTACTTGCAATGGGAATTCTAGGGAAGTTCAAAACGGCTAATGTTACGCGCACAGACGTTCCTTTACTTGCCACAAGGTTGAGGTTTCCAAAGAGGAGCGAAGCCAGAATAGTGATTGAGCAGGCGATGCGAACGGGGCCTCATTAAGCTATCGCGGTCTTAGGCGAAGATCAAGCGTCCTCCAGGTTGTTTTTGTTCGAGGTAGCCATGCATTTGCCTATGAATTGACGTGAAGGCGTTATGTTGGCAAATAATTCGATACAAAAGATTATTCGATAAAATCGAGCTCTCTATAGTCGAATTTGACTCTATAACCGATACCAGCATGGCTATGTGGTATATAGAATACTCGAATGCCACGCAGAATGCCCGAGTTCAAATGCCGCTCGAACCCTGTTTGATTTTTTTTATCATCGTGCGCGAGAACTGCGACGGATAACGGCGGCGGCGGCGGCGGCGGCGGCAACCAAACCATCAAAATTGGCTGCTGTTTTGAGCTCATAACAGCTTTCGCTGTAAAAAAAAGGCTTTGGTGCAAAGGTATATTTATATTCAGAGAGTGCAATCCTGGCTTCTACGTCGAGCAGAAAGGAAACTAAGTTTGTTGAAAGAAAGGCAGACATTTTATGCATAAAATATATCAAAATTGTAGCGTAAAAATAACATACACACATATATACTAAGCAAAAAACGTATACGCATAAACTAGAATAATCACCATTTACGCCTCGTGCAAGAGGCGACTATGAGTTAAGGCGACAAGAATTGGCATTCCTTGCGCGCTATTAACGTTGAACTCGCATCACACTTGAAGGCTCGCGAAAACTCTTTAGAGTGCTTCAGGAGCCCGTTGCAACTTGCCAACGACCAAATACTGCCTTTCTTCGCGCACAGCATGCGGCAAAGCATCATGAAGAACACCTTCTCTTCGGTAAGTTCACTGGTCAGGTTGAATTGGAAACTGTTGCGGAGGTGCTCCATGAAGACCGAATGGACAATCTCCAGACTTATTATGGCAGACACGCGAGCAGGGGCGGCGCAGTCTTTGTTTTGTTTCAAGGCCTCTGCCGACTGCGCGGAGAGCCAGGATCCCGTGACGTCGAAGCTTCCGTTGGGATGCACGTATTGCTTGTGTTCGTCCAGCGGACTCAGCAAAAAGGCCGTGAAGAACCAGCCGAGACCGCCGTACAGCATGCTAGGAGTGCCGCGCATCCAGTACAGGGGACTGGCGAGCGCTGACACGGCGATTCCGACGGCGTTTTCGAAGGAGTCGTAGCTGGCGAGGTAGGGAGTGAAGTTGGGCTGCATCGAGGACACGTCTTCCCGCCGCTTTCCATTCAGCAGTTCGCTGAGGCAGCGACGCGAGCTTATCCAGAATCGCACGAAGGACCTCTCGCCCTGAGGACAGCCGGCGTAGACTTCCTCGACCTCGAGCACATTCTTCATGGTTGCCGGCGGCCACAGGCGAACGACGGTGGACGCGAGCTGCTGCTTGAAGAACTCCCTGGCGTCCCCATCCAGCCAAGACATCCTGCTCACGCCGTCGATGGCCTTCCGCTTGAGCGTCCCGAACAGGGTGTCCGCCAGCGTCTCTCCCTTGCGGGTGAGCCGAGATGGGACGTAGAGTTCCGCCAAGACCGGGTTGTAGACGGCCTCGACCTGCGCCGCGCACAGGAGAGCCAAGTAGTTCGCCGCGTACGTGCCGTTTCCCAGGACGTCTTCGAGCAGCGTCTTGTCGAGGGCGAGTGCATACATCTGGACGAACTGCCAGGACAGGTGCATCAGCGCTACGTCGTCACCGTGGCGCTCGACGTAGTCTCTCACGATGAACAGGGCCGCTGTGTTGGCGACTAGCACGTCGTCGCCGGCGGTCACGGACTGGGCGTTTTCCCTGAGAGCCTCCAACCACATGTCGGCGTGTCCCTGGGTGGACGACGCGTCGGATATTCGGATCAATGAGGCGTTCGTGTAGGACCTCAACATGGCCATCTGGATGAGTATGGCGACCGCGTCGCCTTGGAATTCGGCGCTTTTCTTGATGGTCATCTCGTACTCGGGACCAGGTTGGCGACCCAGAAAGTAATGGTAGATGAGACCCCAGTACCTGGGCGTCACATCCACAGAGAAAGCGTCAGGTGCTATGAGAGCGTGTAGCGAGTAACTAACTGCTAGTCGCCAATTTCCGGAAGGCATTGTTCAACTGGGTAAATTACTCGCGGCGAGAGAACACGGGGAATCTGAGGCTGAAGCCAATGTTTCGAGAAGGGAACCTGTAGCAAAACTTAATACAGTTGCAAAAGGGTGTCTTGAAGGACCAGTGTGTTCCCTCTACTTAGTCCCGTTTTTGCGCCGTTTCCACGCTGAATACAGTTGGCTTCAGGTAAATGCCCCCTGTGCTTAAATTCAGCCAGCGATCAAGGGCATGATCAATGGCAAAATTTGGATATCCTAGGCTTTGCATTGCCGCAATAAGCATCCTGCGTTTCCTTAGACAGTGTCTTGTTCGGGATTAACTTGATATGCTCTGCGGCTATTCACGATTATCGAAGCCGCGCCTCAGCTTGAGCTGGCGCCTTCCTTTCGCATTGTGTTTCTTACGGCACCAGCTCTGGCTCCAAAAAGCCGGCACTACGGTTTCTTGTGTTACACAGACATCACATATCCGCAAAGGCCATCGCACGGGCACGACATTTTCTCTTGCAGTTAGATCGAATTTTGCGAGCGAACGAACACATCGCATCACCATGGCATTCATCGCTAATATGGCGCTATCGAGCGCCTCTTGTGGCAAATTACCACACGGACACTCGACATGGCACTTATATACCATTTTAAGGAAACCTCATAACAGGAAACAGTTGAATCCACAGTGGTATCTTGACAGGCACCTACATTAGCTCAGAGGCGTAGGCAGAAATTTGTTTCAGGAGGGGGGGAAACCTTGATTTGAAGGGGTCGCCCGGCAGGCAGATGTGGTCGAGTGTCATTTTGTGCTCTCTAACCCATTGCAGAAAAGAAATTTCAAGGGGGGGGGGGCACGGGCCCGGCGTGCCACCCGCTGGCTGTGCTACTGCCTTGGCGCAATGCAATATGCGTCCTTTGGAAGTATCCCTTGGAAAAAAAACTTCAACTTGGGAAAATGCTTAACAAACGTAAGTTACTCGTCGTATAGTATGGAACCACAAAGGACATTCGCACGAATTTCCCAGAAAGGACCACAGTTCTACATTTGGTGAACCGAAAAGCTTTTACTTCCGATACTGCTTTTTTTGTAGCTTCTTAGTGATGATATTTCTCCTTTTTTATCAACGTTCCTGTACCTTGAGACTTTCAGCAGAAAGTGTTTTGCCAATGGAAGGTAAAACCGTGTTTGTGTGCGTCTTGCAGACATCGTAAGAAGGCGGAAGTTCAGTGAAGGTGGAGGCTGGAGAGGTCAATATTCCTGAACACAGAGTACAGCTGAAGCCAACGTTTCAACAAGTGGTTTCGTCCTCTTCAGTTGTTGCCTCGAAGAAGAGAAGTCCACTTGTCGGAACGTTTGCTCCAGCGACACCTCGTGTTCAGGAATATTCATTTCTTGCAGAAATCCAGTGGCATGAAGATAG
This sequence comes from Rhipicephalus sanguineus, assembly GCF_013339695.2. Classification (NCBI taxonomy): domain Eukaryota; kingdom Metazoa; phylum Arthropoda; class Arachnida; order Ixodida; family Ixodidae; genus Rhipicephalus; species Rhipicephalus sanguineus. Next base: position 61,872,055 of record NC_051181.1, read on the forward strand.
CACATGGTAGACCCAGCTAGGACACATCCTCTCTAATATATAGCCTTTGAATTCTGCGAAAAATAATTGATTTGAAAAAATCTGCATGTACTTCATGATACAAATAGGGAGTGACAATACGTACCTTGCGTAGTTGCCGGTAGACATGACGTGCTTGTGTAACGCTGCGAAAAGTCGCACGTCGCTCCTGCGACCAGGCAGAAAAAGGAACCGCCGCGCTCCCGGAGTGAATGGATGCTTCAAAACACGGACGCGCATCCACAGCGACATCTCCCAGTTCATAGACAAGTCGACGAGCACGTTAGACACACGGACGCCGCCGCGCGGTCTGTCGGGCCAGGACAGTTTGCGAGCACTGAGGAACTCGAGAAACCAACCCTTGTCCGCCACGCTGACACCGCTGTTCTTGACACACGTGGAGTACATGGCCAGTGGTTTAGCGGCCAGCGACGCCGCCTTGGCTCCCTTTTCGAGCAGCTCGGGCAAGCCGTCCAGCCAGGCTATGGTGAGGTCGTCCAGCGCCGTCTGGAACACCCGGGGGAACCGGTCGTCGGGCTTCCACATGGAGCAGACGTACGCGTCGAAGTCGTGGCACGGGTCGACGCTCCGGTTGAGCTCGCGCGTGAGCAGCGTCGCGAAGTCGCGGCAGTCGCTGGTGTCGCACCAGCGCGACACATCTCCCTGCGGCCTGGTCGACGGCAGCAGAAGCGACAGGATCGTGAAGGCGCACACCACGGCGAGCGCGAGCGTGGTGATCGTGATGAGCCTCTTCGTGTCATCGGGCCGCACGTGGGCGGGACCGTGTCGTGCGGAGCCGTCCTGCGTCTCCTGCGTGAACAGTCCGACGATCGCACGAAACGCGACCGAACAGTATCCCATTGCGGCCACGCTAGAATTGAACGGCGATGGCATAAGGAAGGTAAATGAGCTGAGTGGGCGAATTGGTATCCGTTTACAAAACACTTTTTAAGAGCACTCGTCCTGTCATCCATATTGTCTGTGTAGTCCTGTGGCGCGTTCTTAGAGAAGTGGTATGGTAAGCGGGTGAACAAGGTTCTGCATCCGTGGTACTTAGTGGGACATATTCTAAGCGCGTATGTCCCAACAGATAAACTTCTGCAGCACGACGCACGCACGCTCAGAACGATTCTACCCGCCTTCTTTCTGTATACGCTGTACGTACTCAAAGACTGCGAAAATGAAATTTATACGAGTCGGGCACGTACCCAGGATTTTTCTTCGGGAGGGGGTGGGGGCAACCGAAGGTAACTTTTCCGTGGGGTGGTCCATCGCTAGTCCAAAGGTAAATGACGCTCACTGTTCGCCACGAAGGCGCGTAAACCCGCATACGATAAATGAAATAGCAGGTATCTGACTGGTAGGCGCGTACACAGTGGGGGGCCCATGCCCCGCCCTTAAAATTAAGCGGTGTGCCGCCCGCCCACGCCGCCACTGCCGCTCCCATACACATTTCTAAAGCGTCCCTTTAAAAATGGCGGAGCATTTTCGCGTTTCTCATTTTTACGATATTCGTCTCAAAATCACGAGGTGCTGATGCAGTAAACGCCCTAGTTAACGATCCATGATTCAGTCAAAAATCTAAAACTTCTGGACCTCGTATGATCCCATGCATTCCGCCTGTGTAATGCGCAACATTTCGATGGCGGTTCGACTCTATGTATGTGTGTGCGGCTCTCTTGGTCCGTATTATTCGCACCGGCTTCGTCTCTGTAACTAGCGTACAGTGGGGGGCCCATGCCCCGCCCTTAAAATTAAGCGGTGTGCCGCGCGCCCACGCCGCCACTGCCACTGCCCATACACATTTCTAAAGCGTCCCTTTAAAAATGGCGGAGCATTTTCGCGTTTCTCATTTTTACGATATTCGTCTCAAAATCACGAGGTGCTGATGCAGTAAACGCCCTAGTTAACGATCCATGATTCAATCAAAAATCTAAAACTTCTGGACCTCGTATGATCCCATGCATTCCGCCTGTGTAATGCGCAACATTTCGATGGCGGTTCGACTCTATATATGTGTGTGCGGCTCTCTTGGTCCGTATTATTCGCACCGGCTTTGTCTCTGTAACTAGCGTACGCAGTATAGAAGACAAAGAGACTGACGTCCCCTTCGGTTACGGTTTATCCATCGAACTCCACTTCTTCTTTCTTTTCCTCTCGCGGCGCTGTCCCCGTCCGTACCCACGCGCTCTGCCGTGCATCTTCCTCTTCAGTTTTCATCACGCAGTAAAGAGGGTTGATGATGATATGTGGTGTTTAATGGCGCAAGGGCCAATTGATGGCCAAAGAGCGCCAGTTCATGAGACAAAGGATGTGAGCAATGGTTGCGGTAAGTAGCTGTAAAGGGGCCTTAAAATTCCTCGCGCTAAAGGCGGGTAAAACATATATATATTGTGAAGAGGTTTATTGGTCGTTGAAAGACGTAATGGTCGTCAGCGGCAAGCAAGCGAGAGGAAGCGTCCAGAGGCACAGCGGCGATCCGAAACACGAGCCGAGCGAGCCGAGCGTTGGCGATGCTGCTGGATGGAGGCGCATCTTCTTCTTCACAATCGCCCCCGCTGAAAAAGGAGCCATCCTGGCGACCTAAGAAGTTTCAAGTAGAGGCTCACGGTACGGCTTGAGGCGGGAAACATGGACGATGTCACGTCCACGCCGGCGCATGTCATCCGATCGAGAAACTGGCTCGATAAGAAAATTAACTGGAGAGGTTTTCTCCAAGATGGTGTAAGGGCCCTCGTACCTTGGAACGAGCTTCGAGGAGAGTCCCGGAGTCTGGTATGGGACAGAGAGCCATACGAGAGACCCTGGGGCATAGCTAGGGTCTGGAAGTGAAGTGCTGCGGTTTTCTTTCTGTCGCTGCTGCTCTTGCGAGGTAAACGTGCGGGCGAGCTGGCGGCACTCTTCGGCTTGTCGAGCAGCTTCGGAGACAGGTGGACACTCGGAAGCATCAGGACGGTAGGGAAGTAGGGTGTCAATAGTATGTGAAGGCTCGCGTCCGTAAAGGAGAAAGAAAGGCGAAAATCCGGTAGTTGTTTGTATCGCGGTGTTGTATGCGAATGTTACATAAGGGAGAACACGGTCCCAGTTGCTATGGTCAGATGCGACGTACATCGAGAGCATATCACCCAGGGTGCGGTTAAACCGTTCCGTGAGCCCGTTAGTCTGCGGGTGGTATGCTGTGGTTGTCCGATGAATGACGTGGCATTCCGAGAGCAGAGCTTCGACGACCTCGGAGAGAAAAGCGCGGCCTCTGTCACTAAGGAGCTCTCGAGGGGCGCCATGTCGAAGGATAAAGTGACGTAAAATGAAAGAGGCGACATCCCGAGCGGTAGCGCTAGGCAAAGCGGCAGTTTCGGCGTAGCGTGTCAGGTGGTCGACAGCCACGATAATCCACCGGTTGCCATCTGCGGTCATTGGAAGGGGACCGTAGAGGTCAACGCCGACGCGATCAAATGGCTTGGCAGGGCATGGAAGCGGCTGCAATGCGCCGGTCGCACGTAAAGGTGTCGATTTGCGTCGTTGGCAGTCAGGACAGCACTGCACGAATTTCCGCACAAAATTGTACATGCCGCGCCAGTAATAGCGATGGCGAAGGCGCTCGTATGTCTTGAACACCCCGGCATGGCCACATTGCGGATCGTCGTGAAGAGAGGCGCATACTTGTGATCGCAAGCTGCGTGGAATGACCAGTAGCCATCGGCGGCCATCGGCAGCGTAGTTGCGGCGATGAAGCAGTTGATCGCGGATGGTGAAATGGGAAGCTTGACGACGGAGGGATCGAGATACAGGAATGGTGGATGTTCCACATAGATAATCAAGAAGAGAAGCGATCCACGGGTCACGACGTTGTTCGGTGGCAATGGAGTCGAGATCGAGAGATGACAAGGGGTGGACGCATGTGGTTGCGCACGCTGGATCTGGCGGTAAAGGTGAGCGGGAGAGGGCGTCAGCGTCAGAGTGTTTGCGTCCGCAGCGGTAGACGACGCGAATGTCGTACTCCTGGATGCGAAGTGCCCATCGCGCTAGGCGGCCAGAAGGGTCCTTCAACGTGGCGAGCCAGCAAAGCGCGTGGTGATCGGTTACTAGATCGAACGGGCGGCCGTATAAGTACGGCCGGAACTTTCCAAGCGCCCACACCAGAGCCAAACACTCTTTTTCAGTCACGCTGTAATTCGTTTCGGCTTTCGTCAGAGTGCGACTAGCGTAGGCGACGACGTATTCGGAATAGCCGGGCTTTCGTTGAGCGAGGACAGCGCCAAGCCCGACCCCGCTGGCGTCTGTGTGTACTTCGGTAGGAGCCGTCGGATCGAAGTGACGAAGAATAGGTGGGGAAGTGAGCAGGCGGCGTAGTGTAGCGAAGGCTACGTCACATGCAGAGGACCAGGAGGAAAGGTTCACGTCGCCGCGAAGAAGCTGGGTTAACGGTGACATGATGGATGCAAAATTGCGAACAAAGCGCCGGAAATAGGAGCATAGACCTACAAAACTTCGAAGTTCCTTCATGGTCGTGGGCTTAGGGAATTCCGCGACTGCACGAAGTTTTGCAGGGTCAGGTAATACGCCCTGTTTGGACACGATGTGGCCTAAGATGACGAGCTCCCGGGCAGCGAAGCGGCATTTCTTGAGGTTAAGCTGAAGGCCAGCGTTGGTCAGACAAGTCAAAACGTGCCTGAGGCGACGGAGGTGTGTAGGGAAATCATGGGAGAAAACCACGACATCGTCGAGGTAACACAGGCACATAGACCACTTTAGACCACGTAGCGTATTATCCATAAGTCGTTCAAACGTAGCAGGCGCGTTACAAAGTCCAAAGGGCATGACGTTAAACTCGTATAGGCCATCAGGTGTAATAAACGCAGTCTTCTGGCGATCGGCTTCAGCCATAGGAACTTGCCAATAGCCAGACCGCAAGTCCAGTGACGAGAAGAATTCTGCTCCGTGAAGGGTGTCAATGGCGTCGTCAATGCGCGGCAAAGGATAGACGTCCTTGCGGGTTATCTTATTCAAACGACGGTAGTCCACGCAAAACCGGATAGATCCATCTTTCTTACGCACCAGTACGACAGGAGACGCCCAGGGACTGTGCGATGGTCGAATAACGTCTCTACGAAGCATGTCTTCGACTTGGTTGTTAATGACGCGGCGCTCTTCAGCGGAGACGCGGTATGGTCTTTGACGCAGCGGCTGGTGTAAACCGGTGTCGACGTAATGTTGTACTTGCGACGTGCGGCCCAGTTGAGGTTGCGACACATCGAAAGAATTCCGGAACTCGTGCAGAAGAGCAAGTAGGTCAGCGTGTTCGGCAGGGGTGAGGGTATCGGCGATGGCACTGGAAAATATATCACTGGATGACTCCCCGAGTGCCGACAGGGCATTTGGTGGGTCGCAGCAGTCATCCGGGACGTCAACCAAAGACGAAGAGTCGAGATCTTCCACGCGGCCGAGACATTCGCCTGCAAGCAGCGTGACAGGTGCAGAGAGCGGATTCAAGACGAATATATTGCTGCTGCCGGCGGCGATGTCAATCGTTGCGAAAGGTAGCGGCAGAGCTCTACGACTCGTGAAGACATCGGACGGCGTGAAAAAGACTGTAGCGTCGGTGTGGGCGTTGCAGGAAACAGGGACCAGTGCGAAAGTGCCAGGCGGAATGTCGGTATCCTCACGAACGAGCAGCTTGGGCGGTTGATGAAGAGCGTCAAGTAATGGGGCGTCACACAATGGGGAAAACTCAACTTCGGCGCGTGCGCAGTCGATGACGGCATTATGGCGGGATAGGAAGTCCCACCCGAGGATGACGTCATGCGAACAGGCAGAAAGGACAATGAACTCAACGATGTACAGATTGCCTTCGATGACTACTCTTGCAGTGCAGGCTGCGAGAGGCGTCACTTGCTGGGCGCTTGCGGTGTGGAGCGACAGTCCCGAAAGCGGCGTCGTTACCTTTCGTAATACACGGCAGAGATTAGCGGCTATGACAGAAACGGCGGCGCCGGTGTCCACAAGGGCAAAAGTACGAACACCTTCAACAGTTATGGCGACCACGTTAGTTGGGGAGGAGTGAGGGCTTGGACAGTTCGGAGATGGCGCAGTTCTTGCCTCTTGAACTGCGGCGTTTAGTTTTCCTGGTCGGAAGGTCCGGGCCGGCGACGCATGGGGGACGGCGATCGCCGCCGAGGAGATGGTGAGCGCTGCGGCTGGAAGTCAGGGCGGTGAGTAGGGGCATCGCGCGGTGATGGGCCAGGAACGTATTGGAGGGAGGGCTGGCTTCCGGCTTGCGACGACCGGGCACGGTCGCCGAAAGTTTGGCGGCGACGGCGGCAATAGCGGGCGACGTGTCCAGGAGTGTAGCAGGCGTAGCATATCGGTCGATTATCAGGCGTCCTCCATGGATTGGCGATTGTCGGTGCTGCCCAAGTGGAAGGATAGACAGGCGGTTGCGTGGGCTGCGAGTGCGTAGTGTAAGGTGGTTGCGGAAGCCTACGCAGAACGTCAGCATACGTGAGGGGCGCGGCTACAGGCTGCACGGCTTGCGCATAGGCGACAGGAGCGGCCACAGGCTCCGATGCACGCGCGTAGTGAACAGGGCTGGATGGAGGCGGCTCGCGGCGCGCAAGGGGAACAGCGTGGGCAACCTCCTCCGAAATAACAGTGCGGAGCGGGGTGGGCAGACGGGTGGTAGGCTCGTGAGTAAAAGGCATTAAGGAAAGTTGGCGGGCAACTTCCTCGCGGACGAAGTCTCGAACCTGCTGAAGCAACGTCGAATGGTCAGGCATGGTGTCGAGACTGCACAGCGACTCGCCACCCCGTGGAGGCTGCCGAGTCAGAGCGCGCTGCTTCTTCAACTCGTCGTAGCTCTGACACAAGCTGACGACTTCTGAAACTGTGCCCGGATTCCTAGCCAAGAGCATTTGGAATGCGCCATCGTCAATGCCCTTCAGGATTTGTTTGATCCTGTCAGCTTCGGGCATGGTGTCGTTGACACGTCGACAAAGGTCGACGACGTCCTCAATATAGCTTGTGAAGCTTTCTCCAGTCTGCTGTGAGCGGACGCGCAAGCGTTGCTCTGCGCGCTGCTTGCGGACAGCTGGTCGACCGAATACTTCAGAGCAGGACGTCTTGAAGACGGTCCATGTGGGGATGTTCTGTTTGTGGTTGTTGTACCACAATTCGGCGACGCCAGTCAGATAAAATATGACGTAGCCTAGCTTGTCGGGGTCATCCCACTTATTATGCGCGCTCACCAGTTCGTAGTGGTCAAGCCAGTCTTCCACGTCGGTTTCATCTGCACCGCTGAAGACCTTTGGGTCCCGGAGCCGAGGAAGCCCGGTGCAGGTGACGGACAGGGACGAAGGCGCCGGTGGGTTTGCGTGGTCAGTCATGATCGGCGGTAGCGTCCGGCTACGCAGCTCCAGGGTGTAGCGACGGGGATGAACAGCACCCTCCACCAAATGTGAAGAGGTTTATTGGTCGTTGAAAGACGTAATGGTCGTCAGCGGCAAGCAAGCGAGAGGAAGCGTCCAGAGGCACAGCGGCGATCCGAAACACGAGCCGAGCGAGCCGAGCGTTGGCGATGCTGCTGGATGGAGGCGCATCTTCTTCTTCACAATATATATATATATATATTAAAATCATGACAGTGACGTGAAATATGAGTAGTGGAATGAATGGCAAGTGGTCGCAAGAATAAGACTATGAAGATATGACATCAGCACGAATGCCTCGTCAATGCCCTTGAGTCCAAGGGCCGCGAGGCAAGTGCTGTCTTTAGCGTATTCACCGCAGCAGCGACCTCTGTTTAGAGGCCGTGCTACGGATCACCTTGATATATGACATGAAAACTCCGTACGTCGTTTAAAAAAGCAGACAGTGACTGATATGTAAAAAGCGGGTCCCTACCGATGAACATTGAAGGATGAAATGGAAATTGCTGCCGGTAGGGTAATAAAAAGTGCTTTTTTCTGATAGCATCGAGTTCCTTGCACTGAATGAGGACGTGAAGGACAGTGAGTGGCTGACCACATCTATCACATAAAGGTGGCTCGCCACCGGACAGAAGGTGTGTGTGTGTACTGTATGTGTGACCGATCCTAAGTCTGCAGAGTGTAACTTCTGTGTGGCGTGATTTTGATACTGGCGGCCAGTTACCGAGATGCGGTTTGACAACGTGTAGCTTATTTCGTGTATGCATATCCCATGTGGTCTGCCAAAAGGCTCTGAGCTTTCTTTTCAGGAAGTGTTTTAGGTCTAGTGGGGGAATAGCTAAGGATGTGTTGTGACTGTTTTCGTGGGCGGATGCTGCTAGCTGGTCCGCCAACACGTTGCCTTGAATCTCGCGGTGCCCTGGCACCCAGCACACTACGACATGTTGTTCGAGTGCGTATATCGTGCTTAAAAGAGAATACAGCGAGACAAAGACGGGGTTTTTGTGTCTTTTAAGAGTTTTTAAGGCTTTTACCACGCTTAGAGAATCTGTGTAAATCACTGCCTTTTGTAGTTTTAATTGTTGAATGCGTTTAACGGCCGCAAGTATCGCGTAAGCTTCTGCCGTGAAGATACTTGATTCAGGGTGTAGAATACCGGAATCCGTAAAGGATGGCCCGACGGCTGCGTAAGACACAGAAGTATTGGACTTTGAGGCGTCTGTAAAGAATTCTGCACAAGTGTATTTGTGTTGTAGTTCAAGGAAGTATGTACGGATATGTGCAATAGGCGCGTGTTTCGTTACTTCCATGAAAGAAAGATCGCAGTCTATAAGCTGCCACCGCCACGGCGGTAGTTGTGCAGCGGGAGCCAATAGACAGTGTTCGGAAAGTGGCACACCCGTTTCCTGAGCTAAGCCCCTCACACGAAGTGAGTAGGGCTGTCGCATCGAAGGACGGTGGTCGAAAAGGGCAGAACTAGATATATCATTAATTGTGGGGTGTGAGGGGTGTTCGTTGTCTGCGTTCACTTTGAGATAGTATAGAAACGACATGTAAGATCGCTGCAGGTGGAGCGACCACACGTTCGATTCGACGTAGAGGCTTTCCACGGGGCTGGTGCGAAAAGCACCCGTAGAAATACGAATGCCCGAGTGGTGGACAGGGTCAAGCATCTTCAACGCGCTTGCTGTCGCAGACTGATATATTATCGCCCCATAATCTAGGCGCGTGCGTATGAGGCTTTTATAAAGATTCATCAGACACTTCTTGTCACAACCCCACGTAGTGCGTGACAGTACCTTTAGAATGTTCATGGTTTTTATGCACTTGTTTTTTATATACTTTATGTGTGATATGAAGCTTAGTTTCGTGTCTAGAATTACGCCGAGGAATTTATGCTCCGTTTTCACAGGTAGCCGCTGACCATGCAGAGCAGTAAAGAGGGTGCTTACTGTGTCACGCAATACTAAGGTGCTGCATTTTGCTTTTCTGCTGCGATATTTTCAGTTTAATCCTGTATGGACTTCCTGCTCGCTTCATTGAAGAATTTTGTTACGATCTTGCGTGAAACGTGTGGTAGGAACATTTTCTTTCGTAGTCCAAGTTTTGTCAATTAGACCAATGATTCCTTTTCTTCCTAATTTAGTGCAGTGTATGCGCGACGATGTTGCGTCCAACGATTTCTGAACATGAAGCTTCGTGTGTGGCGGATTCTTGACTGTTCCTGTTCAAATATTCGGCAGATTTTGCAGACGCTACGCAGAGGCCTGCATTCCGCTGCATTTCACAGCATTTGAATGGCCGTAGATATCGGCATCTCTTGGGGTGTGTAGCCCCGTCGCCTCATCGCTTCGGTGCCCACGCGATAATGCGAAACAGCGTCCAGTGGCTACGTTAAAATACGGAGCCACCGCAGATCATCGTTTGTCGAACTGAACGCAGAACAAACGAGTGCGGTGACAGAAAGGCGGAGGCTTCTTCGTCACATCACGATTAAAGTCACGATGACCCCGCCACACGGCCTGTGCAAGCTCGCACGTATTCTTAGTTTGAGAACTGTTTGCCTACTCAGCAGGTCAGCGAACGTAAGACTGATTCAAGTCGGAGTACAATATTGCGAAGAGAACGAAATCTGTTGTCGTGCCCGCGAAGCCTGCGAGCACGACAACAGATTTCGTTCTCTTTGCCGGAGATATTTCTGGCACCTCGCCATATCAAGTCGCAACGTAGCCATGGCCCACGATGACCACTGTCGCCTGCCGTGGTCATTAGAGTGCGAGAGTTAACGGTTCAAAATCCAATACCTCTTATGCCACTGTTACAGCTACGATGGGACAATCTTCAGCGAGCGGCTCGACACTGCCGGACACATTTCTGGCAGGTCCTTATATGTGCTCGCAGCGCGGTCAAGGGTATATGAAGCGGAACGGCACTAGGTTTCGGAAGCTCGCACAGTGAGCGCGCGGACAGAGTAGAGCGATGAAGAAAAAGGACAGCCGGCCCGTAGAACAGGTGGACCTGTTTAAATGTGGACCCCTAACCTCCGGTATCTACCCCTTGGATGACATCTCATGGACGGAACCAGTCCACGTCGCTGATCATCCGAGCCTGTGGCCCGAAGAGCTTCCTTTCACGATGACAGGGAAATATTGGGTACGGTGTCTACCACCAGAGCACCAGTAAAGATCCAGAAACTGTAGAAGAGGTGTTCCTGGGGCGCCTGGCATGTGGAGGTTGTAAACCACGTGGTTAAATAGACGTAAGTACATACATACATCAGAAGCCTGATTGACGAATGACCAGCTGCGTCGTTCGCGCAGAGCGCATTCGTAGAAAATATGGCAAGAGTCGTGCAGCTCACCGTGTCTCGCACCAGCGTTTGGATGTTGCCGGGCCCTGCCGGAGCGTAGGATGCGCCGGCGGGATTCGGGCCCTGTTTGCTCCCGGAGTCGGGCAGGGCTGGTAGCGGGTTGTGCGAGTCGCGCGCGCTACTGACATCCGGATGACGCGACTGCTGCTGCTGGGTGACCTCGCGTTCGATGAACGTCGAGACTCCGGCGGATGAGGGTTTTTGCATTGGAACTGCGCTGATTGGTTTGCTGGCTCCACAGCGACCTGGCGCAACCGAACCCAGGGTATCGGCCGTGAATCTGATGATTATGATACAGCTGTTCCTGAGATGATTGGAACCCGCCCACTCAGCGGCATCGGCGAAGAGTGGGCGTGGTTGGTTGGTTGGTTCCTAAAGGAATGGCTCAACCCACTACGGGGGATCGGCCATGAATTGTGCGGCAGTAGGATTTGTAATAAAAGAAATCCTAAAAAGATAATTTGTGGGAATCTGGCGGTAAAATGGCTTGATGACGGCAACAATGAACTTCTGTTATTAGTTCGTTTTGTTACCAGAGAGATGGCTCATACACACAGTGGGGGTCAGCTAAAAGTAAAACAAATTTCACCATCTCCCCCTAAGGGGAACCATGTGGGGATGCGAAGGAGCGCATGGGTCGACTTAAAGTTCCGTTCATCACGCGCACCTTACCCGATGTTAACGCGTCCTTGCATGTGGAGCACAACATGAATTCACTGTAGTTGCTGTTGCGGTTACTCGACCCGAACTCTTGTTGGAGCACGCCACGTGGTTTCATCGCGCGTCTGCACAATGTCGTTCCCCGACGCCATCGCGTGATTGCTGAGAGATTGTAAGAGGGAGAGGCCACAGCGTCTTACCCAGCCCCTTATACAGGCCCGAACGCGCTAGCGCGTGCCAGCACACGTGGTTTTGTCTGCGTTACGCCAAGCTAGGGCAGCATACGGCAGCCCGGGCCCCTAAAATGTTCTGCACGTATCATCATCAAGGCGGTCGAAGAACAAGACGAAGAAGACTTCTCCTTGGCGCGAGCGCGCGCTCAATATGTTACAGATGGCTATGGTAGGTTTTCGTAAGCGGACGGTCGCAAATGGCACTACGGACAAAGCCGAGCACAAAAGCTGCTCCGCATCTAAAAGTCTGTTTCACCGTGAGGGCGCTACAATGAATACGATAGCAAGAAAGTGGAATGTGACACGAAGAACGACAAGCAGCTCGATACTTGCAGCGCGCTGAAGCACAAAGGACGCCCGAAAAGAACGCACAGGTATAATAATAATTATATCTGGGGTTTAACGTCTCAAAACCACGATATGATTATGAGAGACGCTGTAGTGGAGGACTCCGGAAATTTCGACCACCTGGGGTTCTTTAACGTGCACCTATATTTAAGTACACGGGCTTCAAACATTTTCGCCTCCATCGAAAATGCAGGCGTCGCGGCCGGGATTCGATCCTGCGACCTCCGGGTCAGCAGTCAAGCGCCATAACCACTTGACCGCCGTGGCGCGACATAGCGTAAAGGTATACACAGGACAAGCGTGAACTAAAAACTGCCACCGTTGTTATGTCTTTGTGCTTGAGCAACGCGCTGCAAGTGTCGACAATGGAGAATCAGACGCTATTAGACATTTCTTCTTCTTTTAAATGGCGGCGCGTGGAGTGACCCTCTGCGTCTCCTGCCACACGGGGGCGTCTGACGCAAGGTGTGCCCGGTGTTCTTTTTTTTTTTCGTTTCACATCACGAGTGGGTAAAGAAAGGGGCACTTTGTTGTGTGCGTATCAAGGGCAGTTATCAAACTGAAAGAAAATGTAGGAGCAATGCGTGATAGAAAACACGCCCAAGCTCCGCCGAGAACTGCGCACCACCAGCGGTAAATGGTGTATATAAATAGCTCGCCGTTATTTCGCCGGCGCATGCATGGCATGTGGTTGGGTTGTCTAACGAAGCGCGCTTGGGAGCGAGAGGTCGCTGGTTATTAACGGGCACTCAGCGACGGCGCACGGCAGCGACAGTCAAAGCGGGGTGACTCTCTGCACGAGGGGCGTGCTCTCAGAGAAGAGAACGACCCACTGGAAGGCGCTCGAGAGGACGACCCATTACTGAGTCGGAACGCGTCGCTACAATTACCCCGGCTACGAAAAGGGAGCCGCCTGGCGACCTAGCAACTTGTCACTATGAGCGGGTCATGGTAGGGCTTCAGGCGCGCCACGTTGACAATGTCGCGCCCTCGACGGCGCATGTCCGAAGATGGATCGATGGGTTCGATCAGGTAGTTCACCGGGGATGTGCGTTCGACGACACGATAGGGACCTCCGTATTTGGGCAGTAGTTCGGAAGAGGCCAGATGCAGTGGTAGGGACCGAGAGCCATACGAGCGCTCCAGGAAGGAACGCGGGCGCAGAACTGGTGGTGTCACCGCGAATACTTTTCTGCTGTTCTTGGCTATGCGTAGTAAAGGTCTTGGAGAGCTCGCGACACTCTTCAGCAAATCTGGCTGTGGTAGAAATAGGCGCACATTCAGATCGATCCGGCTTGTAGGGAAGGATTGTGTCGATGGTGTGCGACGGGTGCCTGCCATACAATAAGAAAAATGGTGAGAAACCAGTAGTGCTCTGATGAGCGGTATTGTAGGCGTACGTGACGAAGGGCAGAATGACATCCCAATTCGTGTGGTCGGCGGCGACGTACATCGAGAGCATGTCGCCTAGCGTGCGGTTGAAGCGTTCGGTGAGGCCATTCGTCTGCGGGTGGTAAGCAGTAGTTTTGCGGTGAACAACGTTGCACTCTTTGAGAATGGCTTCGACGACTTCCGACAAGAAGACACGGCCTCGATCACTGAGCAGCTCCTGGGGTGGACAGTGACGCAGCATGAATCGGTGGAGCAGGAAGGAGGCCACATCGCTCGCTGTGGCCGCAGGGAGGGCAGCAGTTTCAGCGTATCGCGTGAGGTGGTCTACAGCGACGATGGCCCAGCGGTTACCAGCGGACGTCAAGGGAAGTGGCCCATATAAATCGATGCCAACGCGCCCAAACGGTCGGTCAGGGCAAGGTAGAGGTTGCAGACCTGCTGGCGACAGGTGCGTTGAAGTTTTGCGGCGCTGACAATCGATGCAGGAGCGAACGAACTTCTCCACGTAGCGGTACATCCCTCGCCAAAAGTAACGTTGGCGGATGCGGTGGTAGGTTTTCGATACCCCAGGGTGTGCACACTGCGGATCAGAGTGGAACGACTCGCATATGTCATAACGCAGACTGCGGGGTATTACTAGTAGCCACTGGCGGCCGTCGCCGTTGTAATTGCGTCGGTGGAGCAGGTCGTCGCGAACGGCGAAATGGGGGGCTTGACGACGCAACAAGCGAGTGGATGGTGTGGTCGATGGATCAGTCAGCAAGTCTATCAGTGAGGCAATCCATTGATCCTTGCGCTGCTCGGTAGCGATGGTGTGAATATCGATGGAAGAAACGACAAAGTGAGACGCGGAGTTGTGGGCATTGTCGTCAGGCAAGGGAGAGCGCAACAGGGCGTCGGCGTCAGCATGCTGACGTCCGTTGCGGTACAGCACGCGGATGTCGTAGTCTTGCAGGCGAAGTGCCCAACGGGCAAGACGGCCTGAGGGATCCTTCAATGACGACAACCAGCACAGTGCATGATGGTCGGTGACGACATCAAATGGGCGACCATACAAATAAGGTCGGAACTTTGTAAGGGCCCAAATGATTGCCAGGCATTCTTTCTCCGTGACGGTGTAGTTGGTCTCGGCTTTAGTAAGCGTACGACTTGCATATGCGACGACATATTCCGGGAACCCAGGTTTGCGCTGCGCAAGGACAGCACCGAGGCCAACACCGCTGGCGTCCGTGTGTACCTCTGTAGGGGCCGTAGGGTCGTAGTGGCGTAGAATGGGAGGAGACGTCAACAAATGACGGAGCTTTCCGAAAGCGTCGTCGCACTCTGACGACCACGAATTGAGGGGCCCGTTACTTCCAAGGAGCTTCGTCAGCGGTGATATGATAGTCGCGAAGTTTCGGATCAAGCGCCGAAAGTAGGAGCATAGTCCTACAAAACTGCGCAGTTCTTTGACGGACGTAGGTTTGGGGAACTCTGTCACGGCCCGAAGCTTTGCTGGATCTGGGAGGATGCCGTCCTTGGACACCACGTATCCTAGTATCGTCAGCTGCCGTACTGCAAATCGGCACTTCTTGAGATTCAGTTGTAGCCCGGCGTCGCTCAAGCGCGTCAAAACCTGCCGCAGGCGTTGAAGGTGTGTTGAGAAGTCCGGGGCAAAAACGACGACGTCGTCGAGGTAGCATAGACACGTGTGCCATTTCAAGTTGCGCAGAACGGTATCCATCATGCGCTCAAAGGTCGCGGGCGCATTGCACAGCCCAAACGGCATGACGTTGAATTCGTACAAGCCGTCGGGTGTGACAAACGCTGTCTTCTGTCGAGCGTCATCCGCCATGGGGACTTGCCAGTACCCTGAGCGCAAATCGAGCGATGAAAAGAACTCTGCTCCTTGCAGGCTGTCAATGGCATCGTCTATTCGAGGTAGGGGTAAACGTCCTTACGGGTGATCTTATTGAGTCGTCGGTAGTCCACACAGAACCGCACAGAGCCGTCCTTCTTCGCAACGAGAACGACAGGAGACGCCCACGGGCTGTTTGAGGGTCGAATAACATCGCGGCGAAGCATGTCTTCGACTTGCTCGGTAATTACACGACGCTATGGTGGCGACACGCGATATGGACGTTGCCGCAGTGGTGGTTGGGCGCCAGTGTCGATGCGATGCGTGACAGCAGACGTGCGGCCGAGAGAAGTTTGCGCTACATCGAACGAAGAACGAAATTCTTCCAACAGGCATAGAAGCTGGGAACGCTCGACCGCCGTAAGGTGTTCAGCAATCGAGGAACCAAAAAATTCGGCAGATCGCACGTACCGTGGGAGTCGATGTTATGCGAAGCATGTGGCTGGTAGGTGACTGTGGCGTAACCTTTTTTTACTGAGCGACACGTTACAAAATGACGCTAAAGATTTGTATAAATTTTATACGCACACTTATATATGTTGAAGAGCCGCATATGTGTTATATAACCAGTTGTTTACGGTTGGGTAATGCTGCCACTGGCGACGTGGGTATTACCAACACCAGAAGAGGTAAGCTGATATGTAGTGCTTATACGTGTCCCGAGAACGCACGCACGTTTCACGAACCCGTGTGCATGTGTGCAAGAAGTTCTTGACAGTTCTTGAACAAGGGCATCATCACCGTGATCAGTGAGCACCAGCAGCTGGTCACGACTTGTTATAGGATCCGGTCGTGATCGTGGTGACGAGGGGTCCGTGTGTAGTGAAGTATGTGGTATAGTAGAGCTGTTGGAATTCGTGGATGCCTCGGTCATTTCGTCGACAAATCGTCTGTCGACAGAGACGGCGACATGTCGGAACCGGAAGCCACCCTTCGCGTTGGTGAAGTATAAGCCGTCTAGGCTCGTAGGCCTGAATAGTGCTACGTAGACCAACATCAGTGGATGGTGTTTGTCGTATTTGTAGACTACCTGGGCGTATGTGGCCTACGTAGCCTAGTCTACAAAGCGGCTGTCAATCACTCTGGCGTCATCCTCGGTCAGCATGAGGCCATCGCACAGCCTCGTAAGAAATGAAGAGGACACTGCGTCGTTCTGGCGGACTAAGTGCGCTTTACGGTGCGGTGATGTGGATATCATATGTAACTTTCGTTAATGTATTCCTCCGGGGTCGAGCAATGTTTAAATATAGCTTGCTGAATCATAGGAATACAAACGTAATGTTTATTAGACTGCTATAATAGCGGAGCCAACACTGGAACTACAGACGTTAATCTGATACGACGCCTGTATCGTAGGAGTACACATCGTAGGAGTATCATGTAGTGTTGATTGCTTTCTTGTAAAACTAGATAGCCAGCACCACAACCACAATTGACATTGCACCGATATTACGCCAGCGTAGGCTGTTTTTCCAAACCCATTATAGACGTGGCGTGGCTCAGTGGTAGAATACCTGATTGCCACGCAGAATACTTGGGTTCGATTCCTGCTGGGATCCTAACTTTCATTCTTTCCATTTGTTGCGTCAACGCTGCCGATGTTGGTTTTCCTTAACGCCTAGCATTTAAGTTAACAATGTTTGTTCTCGCCGTTCCTGGGTACATATAAACTGTCAATCACCTTTGGCGCATACCCGTACACCGCGGCCCGTGGTAAACGGGTATGTGCCACACGTGTCTAGTGGAAAGGGTTTGACTACGTACGCGACAAGATTTTAACGTTATTCATGTCATGACCCGGCAGTCATATTCGTCAAATCCTCTTACCCTCCCATGCAAAGTTTGGTCTACACCAAGTTAAGGAGGCGATCATGAGAGCACCCAGACGTAGGCGGCTAGATAGATAGATAGATAGATACGTAGATAGAAACGCTCAAAGTGCCAGAGGTTCGCTAAGAAATGCTTCGCATTTAATAAATCAGCGGGTGACGAATCAGATGTGGAAACAGCACTGAGCTAATGGGAGCTGGCGCAGTGCGTGTCACTCGGTGCGTCCATAACTTGTGCGTCTTCGAGGGCTTCAGCTCTGCCGAGACATTCTCCTCGCACCAACCTAACAATGTACGGGGATGGGTTCGTAACAAAAATATCGGTGTCGCCCTGAATGACTTGCACGGTCGCAAATGGTACCAATAAGCCTTTTCTAGTGAATACGCGGTCAGATGGAGAGAGGAGTGCAACGGCGTCGGCGAGACCGGTGTGGAAACAGATGTGGAAACCAACGTTACTAGAACAAACTCAGTTTAAAAGCTCCGCCGGAGAGGCGGTCCGCGTGGCGGTCGTGAGAACTAGTGGCGCTGCAGTCACGTCTAGCTCCCGCGTGTCCCGCGGCTGGCGCTTGTTGTGATCGGCGCCGCCGATGTACGAGCACACGTGGGTTACAGCAGGCCCGAGGCATGATGGCAGTTTGGCGTCCGAGCCATGGGGCGTCGCTACCGTCGAAACGATTGCAGCGAACCTGGTACGGGCGGGGATTGAAGGCCTCAGTAAGCCTAATTAAAATAAAATAACGCTGCCACGGTAGTACACAGTAGTAAATAAAAACGTGCTTCTGCATTAAACTATAACCAGCCACGCGTATTACAAGGCAAAGTTTTAAAGAAGTTTTGTAAACATGACTGTGCGTGGCTCCGCTAGGTACCGCCGCCATCACGCCTGCGCAGCGCACAAGCAGACGTCGCGCAAGCAAGCACGAGAGCGCATAGAAACGCAAACTTTACCACCGCAGCGAGGAGCAGCGATGTCGCACCTTTATTGCGGCGTGAAGTGGTGCGATTCCTCGGGGAATGAAGGCGAACACTTCTTCAGAATCCCTGCTGACCACAGGTATTTATACTTTCACTATTATATATTTCCCAAGATGTTCGCAAAGTTTTGATTTGACTGTCGTTGACCGTTATGATTTGAAACTGCTGAATGAACAGCGAGTTTTCTTGCTGCCATTCGTTGCTGCAGCTATCTGTTTGAGAAATGGTTACGATAATAAGTTAAAATTAGTGGGCGGGCTGCAGTTTGTGGCTCGACGCGCGTCACCTCTCAAAAGCGGAGCTGTTCGCTAGTTATGGTTGCTCACGTTAGTATATATGTGCGTGCCTCACTGCCTGACGTTACCTCTACTATCTCATGAAATCTAACCAATTCGGATTACCGTGTCATGCAACCGTGTCTTCAGGGTGTTTTGTTACGTCTTACTTTAACTTATGCGTGCTAGTAACATTAACGGAGTGGGATAGTTGATGTGCTCGCTGCAGCTGTTTTTTTAAGCGCTTTAATGCGTGCGTATACATCATGTCCGTGTAGTTTATGGGTGGTGCTCGCAGCCGACGAAAGTATCGCTTGCAAAGTTATTGCGGAGGCCCCAGTAGCGAACTCGGGACACTGCCCTCAGATTCGAATGTGTGCTGCGGTGTTGCACAAGTGAAAACCACCGCGTTCCTCATCTGTGTGTCTGTTTACACACCGACCGCCTGCTCGGATTTTTGTCGCCGTAAATTGTCCGCATTCCTTCCCTTCGGCGTACCTTGCCGCGCTGCTCGACGGGGGACCTTGAACCAAGCGTGATACCCACCTGCCCCTTTTCGCTCTCGGGAAGCTACCGGAAACAGTTTCGCTTATCTCTTCATTACTCCCTCGTGATGCTTCCAACGGGCGAAGGCATGGCCAAGCTCGGTTTTGGATGTTCATGAAACAGGCCGCGCTTATCGCGCGGGGCCACTTTTTTTTTCCCCTCTCTAATCTGGACCCATCCCCACCGCCACCCTTTCACTTTTCTGTATTTTTTTTTCAATGCGCTGTTTGCGCTTAGCGTTTACACACCATAATTCCTTATAAGCTTTCAATATCGTTTCGACTCGCAAAGCAGTGGAAAAACAAGAACTCGATCGAGTTGTGTTTCATATATCAAGTTTTAATTCAGAGAATATTGTCGGGATATATGTAATTATCTGTAATTATAATTTAGTGGAGATTAAAAGCAAGCACATTTATTAAGCTTAGTGCCATGCCTTTAAAAGCTTGCAAGTGTATTTACTCTACCAGCTGTTTTTTCACTGTAGCGTGACTAAGTTCGAGTACTTTAATTGCAGACAACCAGTTTACTGCAAGCGAGTTGCCGTCCCTGCTGCTGAGACTGCCCCCCTAGTGTGGAAGGTAGGTGTACCGAACAAGGATCTGTTTCACCTTTCTGCTTGGAATGAAAGGGTACAGAATATTTGGTTGGTGGTGCCACTGTAATACTGCACGAATAGCTTGCAAAAAATAAAAACAAAGAGCGGTACTATTTTGTATTCTACACCTGCACACTCGAGCAGATTGTTCTCTGAAATTAGAACAGTAGGTAGAAATGCCACAGCTGTTTTTCAATTACCAGTGCTATGAGAACAATTGCTGTACGTAAACCTTAAATGCAGGAAATGTACTCTAGGGGAAAAAAAATGTTGTTTGCTTGCACTCATAGAGTATCATTTTGCATGCTTTCCAGTAAGAATGTCTGAGTGCACTGTTTACATGGTATGGATGAACTGATAGCATGCTGCACAAACGCAAAATGAAGAAACAGGGAGATAGAGCAGCGAAAATGGCTTTTGGCATCTCACAGTATAAATAGTTTGTACTCTGTCCTGTTTCCGTCCTTACTCCTCTAGTGTTTGTGGAGCTCGGTATGAGTTCACAACAAACCAACCTCCCTGCAAGAAAACTTTGTTGCGTGGTATAGATATCTTTTCTTTTTCTACATCAGTGCATAGACTCAGTGCTTTCTTTGTTGAGCTCATTCCATAGAGATGAAAACACTGAGTAGTTTCCTCAGGCACATGTGAAAATTGCTTCATAAGTCTGTTGCTCAGTATTCACACGTGCAATGCAAAGTGAGGGTATTAAAATACCTGTTTGCCAGCCTTTTATAGCATATTTATTTCTTTTTCAACAGCCGCTTCGCCAAGCACAACCACAAGAAGGCCCACACTACCGTCACAGGTTTCACCAAGTGATGGTAAGTGCAAAAAGTGAGAGAGAGAATTATTGCAAAGTACACATCCTGCATCTGCATAAGGAAGCATGGACCAGTAGTCTTGATGTTTTCCTAGTAGATATGGACACCTAAGCCTGTGTAATATTGTCACAACCTATAGTGTTGACAAAACCATACATATAGTTCAGGGCCTGCAACCCGTGATTTGGTTCACGCAATTATTTATATTTCAAATATAAGGTGGGTGCAATTGGACCTACATAGTTCACACTGAAAATTGTGCTGTCCGATTTGTTGTGATGAGCGTAGCTCTGCGAGATAGGCCAGCGGAATATGATGCACAATCAAGGTGTGCATTCATGTAAATGTGGCTTATGCAGCCCAGATAGCTATTTATGAGATGAATAATTCAAAATCCTCCACTTTGTAAATGTCATTGCCTCTGTTCAGCATTTCATGAAATGTTCATTTTTGCAATGCTTTGTGATATTTCCTTAATCATGGATGATTCTTTAGAAGATAAAATGCTTGGAATGTATAAATCAATTATGATTCCTGTCTCAGTCGCAGAATACACATTGCTTCCAATGAAAAATGGCATGGCAGCACATAGTGGTCCGTATATTAGTAGCCCTGTGATTGCGCCCTGATAGCTTAATCGTGATTTTTTTTCTCTACAAGACTGATGAAAGCCTATACCTTCGCATTCTTCCATGTCTTTTTTTTTCAGCTGAGCCTAGTCCGAGCGGCCTCCAATTTTCCAAGGAGGGCAGCAGCGCGGAGCAGATGCAAGAAACGCCAAGAAAGTGGGCGAAGAAAACGCAGCTCTGTGCACACCCTTCGCACCAAAAAGAAGCTGCTAACACTTCACTCACGAAGTGAAAGGTACCGCAAGGCAGTCGGTCAGATGAAAAAAAGGGACGAGGCGAGGCGAGTAACGCAGCAGGAGGTTTTAAACAAGCTTGAACCGGATTTGTCAAAGGACCTTTTTTGAACTGCTTAAAGCACGAATCAGGCTTGTACATTCCCCCCCCCCCCCCAAAAAAAACATTGGTCCAAATGGATGAAACAATTCACTCTCAATTCACGCTTCCTCAGAGAAATGCTTCACTTGCCACATGTGCGGACACCCAGGTGCTGGCTGGCAGACATCCCAATGACACCTGGTATCATTCCAGGTGCCATGGATGCAATAGAATCAATCATTAAAGCTTGGCCTCTGCAAGACAAAGCATGCTGTCTTTTATTCGATTAAATAGCCTTGAAAAGACATTTGATGTACGATCAATCAAAAGATATAGTGATTGGCTACACATATGATGGAAACACAAGGACTTCTCGTGTGGCAAATGCAGCCATTCTAATGGCTGTGTCTGGCATATGGAGAATTTGGATGCAGCCAGTAGCCTTTGCAGTGTCCCGCAATGCAACGTCAGCTCTTGCAATGCACAAGCTGCTATTAGATGTAATTATGCAGCTTGAAAAAAAAAGGTCTTTTGGTAAAAGTGGTCATCTATGATCAAGGGTCAAACAATGTCAGCCTGTCAAGAATGCTGATCCATTCTCTTCATGAACCATGTTTACTGTCAACAACTGCAAACTATACTTCATGTTTGACATCCCACACCTGATAAAATGCACGCGGAATAATTTCAGAAAACACAAGGTCACGATTGCTCCGAGGTTGTTGACTGGGCGTACATTGAAACCTTTTACAAAAATACTCGCAATCCCGCCTCTAACACACCAACTGAACATCTAAAAAAGAAAGATTGCTAAGGAAGCTCAAAGAGCAACATATCTACAAGATGCCCTTTGCTGACACACGGCCGCTGGAAAAAAGTGCGCTTTTTCATCCAGCGGCCGTGGCTGACATAAGAGTGAAGTATGCCACACAAGTATTCAGTGAATCTGTCTCTGTGGCACTCCCCACTCTCATTGCCATTCAAGAGCTTCCTCTTGATGCTAAATTTACAGCTCTGTTCACAGAAAGAATGGATAAGATTTTTGACAGCCAGAACAGTTCGACCCCAAAAAATCAGGATGATAAGTTGCGGTATGCAATGATTGATGGGTCGGAACACCGTGCTTCCCTTGAGTCATGCATCAGTTGGATTGCCCAATGACACTTTGGTAGTCCTCGGGACAAGCAGCCGCGCACTGTTAAAGGTTGGCAGATTAGAATCAAAGCCTTGTTGTTGCTGTGGACTGGTTTAAAAGAGGACTTTGATTTCACTCATCTTTTCACACGTTGATTGCAGCAAGATCCCCTAGAAAAAACTTTTTTGGAATCATTTGTCAAAACATGGCTGCAATGAGACACCAAATGTGTACCAATTCGTGGCGGCTCTAAAACATATTTGGATTGGCAAGCTCTTCAAGCTTTCTCAAGGAAACTGGGGTGAGGTACAACAATTGCTTTCCTCAACACTTGGAGAGTGCATCTGCATTGTTGTCAACTATGCAGCACCCCAACCACAAGCCACAGCACGCAGCAGGCCTCTGATTCATCTGATGTGCAGGCATCTTCACAAGATGCGACCGACATGGTGTATGAAATGTTGTGTACCATGTCGCTGGTACTCTTGTGAACAGCTTTCTTGAACTGAGGACTAGTGAGTGCATATGTGAGAGAACACTCCTTGAAGTGGATGGAGGCTCTCTCATGGACGACACCAATTCTTTGCACTACTCAAGGAAAGTGGTGTACCCGAGAAACTCCTCGGTTCCATTGCAGTAACCTCTGAATCGTTCTGAA